>NC_133862.1:16594170-16622714 GCF_044706935.1 Curcuma longa | reverse complement strand
ATAAAGAATACAATGCCAAATGCACAGGTAAAGAGCGTAATGTATGCAAGATACAGCATGAAAAGCAGAAAGATGTGCAGATAAAGTATAAAAAATAGTTATATATCCTACGCACATCAGTTACAAATTAATTTAGGTAAAATTTAATTAAGTTAAAATTAATTAAGTAAAATTAATTTAGCTAAAATTAACAAGTTAAATTTTAGGGTAAAATAAATTTAAGTTAAAATTAATAATTAAGGTAAAATTTAAAATTAGTTTATTTCTAATTAATTTAAAAGATTTTACCTGATTCATCTCACCCATTTTTAGATTATCAAACAGTTAATCCTATAGATTTTGTGAGATGATTTTTTTTATTTTATCTTTATTAATTAAATATTCAGGTATCTATTATTTGTTTAACTTTGAGTTAGATTCAAGTTTAACCGTTCGACTTTCTAAATTTACATTTCAAGAAATAGTTTCTAGAAAGTGACAAGGTACAGGGCCCTTCTTGGGTATCAATACAACGATCACTTTCTAAGAATGCCTTGTAACGACCGTGGCCTTAGTTGATGACTTCTTGTAACAACCGCCCTTCTTACCCCAAGGCGATCCGTTACTTATACTTGCTAAAATCTACTATTAATTTAAATTTTCTTGCTATGTGATAGTTGAGTAAACACATGCTCCCAAATGGGTAATATAAAGTCTAACCATCCTAGTATCAATGACCCCAATAAACCTATAGTTAAGTTCTACCACATGTATTAAATGATTCTAGACTATTAAACAAATATCTGCATGACAATTAAACATACTTTAGCAATTTCTAAACATGGATTTAGAAACCTAGCCAGGGTATCAACTTGGCATTAAAACTAAGCAATGCTAGCATCTGAATTTATCCTAAATAACATGTTGGCATCAAAATGGTTCCGTAACTTCCAACCTTACCTTTCACTACTAATTAGCATGCTATTGTAATTTACTAACTATCAAATAATACATAGAACTACTATAGTTGTTAACATTCAAAGTGCGGAAAATAAACAACTCATAAAGACTAGTCTTTAGCATTCTTAATGATGCAAGTTCCCAAGGCTCTTTATTCTAAGTTCCACCACATCACACACTTCGCATCGTCTCTGCCGCCTCCGCTACTCGAATTTTCCTTTGCCCTTATCTGCAGTACAAGGAAAATAAAACTATAAGCATAAAGCTTAGCAAGTACCATCCTACTCACAAAACGATACATATTTTAAAATCATGCTTTTGAAAAATATGAAAGGCAATATCTTCATGCTTGTCATTTATTGCTACTGAAACATATAAGCTAGATAAAGATCATAGCATACGCATCATAATAAGCACATGAACTGAAATCATAAACTGAACTAAGCTGAATCTTAAAAACTAATTTCACTTCAAGTTGGTAATGAGCTTTTGAAAACTTATACATATAGTAAGTGAAAATAGTAATCATCCTGCTGTGGGCCCGGCATTGTGCTACTTATGCGCGCATCCCTAAATAGATCCGAGGTAGCTAATCCCGAACCCATTAGGGTACTACTAGGCGATCTCGGGCCTAGGGGCGATCTCGGAGCCCACCCATGGACGAACTCGGGTCCAAGCACATGCCATAAAAAAAGTAAAATACTTTCTTTAATACTTCTTTTCTTTAACCTTGCATATACTAGGCGATCTCGGGCCTAGGGGCGATCTCGGAGCCCACCCATGGACGAACTCGAGTCCATAATTACTGAGGCAAGGTAAATTATTTTCATAAACATTCTGTAAGAGAAACTAATCTCCACATACATACATAAATTTTTGAAATAACTAAAACTATGGATTTATACATACGAACGGAGCTACTTATACTGCAGGTGAGAGGTACTTACCTCCTGCGCTAATTTCCTTACAATTCTTCCGTTAGAGAAGAAGATCTTCTCGACGATCTTCCTATGTCTACGCGTTCTTCTCGCGGAGAGGAGCGTCCTTGTAGAAGAAGTTCTCCGGAAGTCTTCCTTGTGATCCTAGGGGACGGACTCCTCGTTCTTCGGGTTTGGGGCGCCGAGAGGGAGGAGAAAAGAGGGCGACGACATTCTGGGCGAGAGGCGAGGGAAGGGTTTTCGAAGATAATCAAAACCCTCTCTTAAGCCTCCTATTTATATTAAGTGATTCCTAGACCTAACTCGCTGATAAATAAAATTCGGTTCCTTTTTTTTTGGAACAGACTTGCTGGGCACTTGGTTATTAGAAATATTTTAAGAATTGCAGATTCCTATATAGATTATGGGTTCGAATCTCGCCTTGGATATTTTTCTTCCTATTTAATTTTGCTACTTCCACTAATCCAAAAATTCCAGAAAAATATTCTAAAATTCCAGAAAAATCATAGAATATTTCTAAAATTATTTTTGAGATTTTTCGGGCGTTACAGTGTCCGATTCGATGTCGTTTTTGGGTGGTTCGTCTCTTGCCGGAAGCGCAAGGAAACTCATTGTTGGTTCTTCGTCCGAGTCCTCTGACGAAGATTCATCCCACATGGCCTTCAGCTATACAATTTGATGTACTTTCTTTTATATCATTCCACTCAAGGGTTCCATGAAACAGTGAGTGAGATCTTGTATTAAGGTTGCCAAGGATTTGTGGCATGGAGAAATGGTCACGTTTTTTGTTGTCAAAGTTTTCAATAAGACATAAGGTATCAGTACAAGAAATGAACAATATAATTGGATCACAATAAAGGGAAAGTTAACCCAACTGTCGATTTTTTATGTGTTTGTACTTAATGGCCATCACCTTAGCATGTATTGAGTATAATTCAAGCCCCCGGGGCATAGGTGAGTTGGTTCAACAGGGCGGCTAGGAGAAGAGGGCAAGGGTTCAATCCTGGCGAAGCCAGGCAATACCCTCCTGCGTCGTAACCAACTGCACTTTCTCGATTTACCTCCTCACAGATGGTCGTGGGGCCGACTACCTGTGAGGCCGCTAAGGTGGCGGATCCACCTTTTTGCAGAAGAGTATAAGTCAAACTCTTCTCACAAATGGTCGTGGGCCGACCGTGTGGGGCCGCTAAGGTGACGGATCCACCTTTTTGCAGAAGAGTATAAGTCAAACATTTCGACTGTTTGACTGATACTCTTCTGGTCTTTGCATAAGAGTATTCAGTCAAACAGTGGAAATGTCTTATCCCAAATGATAAATATAGAGACGTGTGTTATCTGAGGTTCCGGATTCAAGTCCTTTTAGCAACATGTATTTGTTGACTGAGATGCTATTTCTATTCGAGTCATCTTAGCAACATGTATTTGGTGGATGAGATACTGTTTCGGCAGTAGGCTTTTATCAATATAGTGGTACCGTACTTCAAAAAAATTCCTTAGGGGGTTTTCTGATATGGTACCGTTTCAACGGTGGAGCCGATCACTATAGAAAATTTATTCAATATAATTTTTTATCCCGGGGCATAGCTAAGTTAGTTACGACGGAGCAGATCACTTGCAGAAGAGGACAAGGGTTCGAATCTCGGCAAAGCTAAGCAATACCCTTCTCCGTTGATGATCAACTGTAGTTTCTCGATTTACCTCCTCATAAATGGTCATGGGACTAACCGTATGGAACTACTAGGGTGGTGGATTCCACCTTTTACAAAAGAGTATCAGTGAAACAAAGTTGATATCTTAATCATCATTAAGTTGTGATATCATTGTCATTTAAGGTTGCTATATGCATAATATAATATCGCTTATTGTTTCAGCAATCAAAATAACCTACTGATCTTCTTTGCATTAAGTTTGCAACATCCTTAACCTCAGTGATTACCGGAACCAACATTTAATAATGATAATATTTACAAACTTACAATGAAATTTTACTTTAAAGATTTCACTGATTAAGACATCATTACTTTGAAGTATGAATTAGTACATTATAAATTTGATATGATGTAGAATTTGAAGGTTTATATACTTGTTAAGTTGTGTGCAATTGATTGAGAGTGGACCGTCAAAGATTTACATTATATTAACTAGATCGATTCATCTTATTTTGATATTACATGTTTCTATCACCACTAATGAATGAGCTTTTTAATAATGAAACACGTGAAGATGACACCGAGCCTTTTCAACAATAAAACATGTGAAGATGATACTTCACAATAAAATAGAGAATGACTTTGACTTTTTTATTGATTGTTTAACACTATATTGAATAAGATTTTGATAAGAATATAGATGTAGATTCTATTATAGATGAATTTTAAATGAACTCTATAATATAATAATTTTTTTATTATATATATATATGATTTTGATATGCTAGACACCATCCGTGAACACTACCGTGAGCATCAAGTATAAAAAAAAATTAATTTTTTTAGATTTAATATTTAGTTTAAAGAAAGTGAAAATATATATAATATTTTTTTGCTAATAATATATAATTTATTACATTAAGTTCAATTCCCCATTCTAATTCCTATATCCGTCCCTGTCGATTCCCGACTCAACTATCCAATAGACTTATGTTCAACATTAATCGATTACAAAACATTTATAAATGAATATCCAGAAATTATTGAAGGAAAAATTTTGGGTATTACATCAGCGCCTTCTCTTTCGATTTCCAGTCCTTTTGATTCGGGCACTCGACTTTGAAGTGACTCTTTTTGTTGCACCCATAACATTTGAGCTCCACTTTGTGGGTTGAAGATGGATTGTTCGTCTTGTTTACCAACTTCTTCATTTCTGACTTCTTGACTCCGCGCTTTCTTCGAATCATCTTTCGTATAAGGTTCACCAGCTCCGTTGTGACTTCATTGTTACCTTCGGAGTTCGATGAATCTGATTCTTCTACCACCTTCTTCGATTTCTTTTATTTATTTGTACCTGCAAGAAGTGCAATACCTTTCTCTTTCAATTCGGTGTTAGTCTGTTCATGTAATTTAAATTTAGAGAACAACTCATCTAGCTTAATTTTTGAAAGGTCCCTGGAGACCTTGTAAGCATCTACCATAGATGCCCACAAAGTATTCCTCGGGAACGTTTTCAGCGCGTACCTTATAATATCTCAGTTTTCTACCAGTTGGCCGATTGCATGTAGACCGTTGAGTATGTTCTAGATTCTAGTGTCCAGCACGCTCACTGACTCCTTGTCCATCATCTGGATATTGCAAAGCTTGTTCATCAGGAGGTCTCTTTTACTAACCTTTGTGTCCATGGTACCATGCAGTTCGATCAACTTGTTCCACAAGTCTTTCGCAATGATGAAAGGTCCAACCCAGTTCAGTTCCTCCTTGGTCAGTTTGCATTGCAGGGTTTGTGTGGCTTTTGCATCGGCCTCGATTTTTCTTCTTGTGGTCGCGCCCCACTTCTCGCAAGTTTGTGGTAGACCATCATTGTCAGTCGGGATTGTGAATTCCGTCTGGATGACTATCCACATATCCACTTGTGTCTTAAGGTGATACTCCATCCTACCTTTCTAGTAGGTGAAGCCCTTCCTTGAGAACAGAGGTGGCCTTGCGGTGTTAAAGCCTTATTGGTGAGCCATTAATCTACCACACAGAAAGACAAGCAAAAACAACGTTCCAAGACTTGGTCTTCGATTAGTAGTGCGGGATAAGTAAAAAAAATTCAAAAAACTTCAAAAAATCTGAAATCAATTTTGGAAAAACCTTCTCGATTAGTGGTTGCACTAGATTCGAGAATCCCACTCTGATACTAATTGTAGGATCGAATAAACGCTAGGGGGGTGAATAATGCTATCTTTTAGCATTTTTTTCCCGATTTTGAAACTCGTCAATCGTGCTTGTTCGTAAATCAAAGTAATATGCAACAGAAATAGTAAAAACAAATTTAAGACAAGCACACAGAAGGACAAGCTTTGTTTTTACTTGGTTCACAGCCAAAGACTGCTACTCCAAGGCCCACGATTTTTGATCATTTATGTATGGGCAATCCACTAATGAACTTTTTTCCTTATGAAAAGAGTTGTAAGTATTACGAAAGCCAATACGATAAAATCGTTTATCTTAATTAAATAATATAAAGAAAATTAAATCGTTACCAAGATCAGAGTAGAAGAAGAAGCTCTTTTTGCCGTGACTCCGGCATTACGACGGTTGCTCGGGTGTTCCTTCTCACTCAGGGTGCCGTCGGCTCGCTCTTGAATAACTTGAATTGATGTCACAAACTCTTTGTTCGACGCGCTTTTATAAGGCCTTCTAGTCTCCTGAATTCTCCTTCCAAGCGACTCCCGTAGACCGCCAATCTGCCATCTTCGCAGCTAACTCGGCTTTCCAGTCGACTGGATTCCCCTTCCAGTCGACTCCATGCTGATGTGGAGGATATGGATGGACTTTGCTTTCCGCTGCGATTATCCGAATTCGAGTCACTTGGATTCCACCTTCCAAGCGCCTGGATCATACGGTCAATTGCGAATAGAGTCTCCCAGAGTCAAAATCTCCGCCTCTCCAATCTATATTACAAGTTAGTCTCGAAACACAAAATAACAAATTGGATAACAGTTTGAAGAACTGTTAATTGGTCTTAATTTTAGGTTCCAGTGAAACCTTAGGTTAGACCGACGCCTACAGTTATACTCCGAGAACGCGTCCTGATCCCACTCGAGAGAATTTACCTGAGTTGCCTTCCAGACTTGTTGGATTTCCTGCTTAGCTGTGTAGTCCTTGGCTCCCAAGAATTTGCTGTTAGGCTCCCGGTCCTCCTGACCGCGTAGACTTCCACAAAGCCTTAGTCCTCCTGATCTGCTTGGATTTCGCCAAGCTTCCCGGTCCTCTTGACACTGCCTAGATTTGTACCTGGTGCACTTGACCTCCTAAGTCTTTTGCCTGATCCTCTAGACCAGAACTTGCCCTTGCCTAGCCACAACTAGGACTTTGCTTTGCCTAGCTGCAACTAGGACTTTCCTGTGCTCCCTACACACTAGATCAACTTGTTAGTCCAACTACACACTTAACTTGAACCTCATGCCATCATCAAAACCAAGGTTCGATCATCTGGTGCTTCCCACACTAACAGATATTTGGTTAACACTTGCCTAACATAGTACCAGAGTGGGGCGAGATGATAGTATGTTAGGAAAACTTAGTTTAAGTAGTCAAGTGGGGTAAGAAGTATCTTAATTGGTATGCTTAGCTAAGTCAAACTAGCCAAAGCTACCTCGTCATATCCTAGACTAGTTAGACCAATGTTTATCCCTAGATTAGCTAAATATATGATTTTCTGAATCAATTTTGTCTTAGAAAGTGGTTGTTATTCCGATAACCAAGAAGACCCCTGTGCCTCGCCACCACCTGGAAGCTGACTCTTGAAATGTATGTTTAGTGAGGCGAATGGTTAAACTTGAATATAACTTAAGGTTAATCAAATAATAGATAATAGTAAATTAATTCATTAATGAAGATAAAATTGAAAAATCATCTCACACAACTTATAGAATTAACTGTGATCATTTAAAAATGGGTGAGATGAATTAAAATTTACTTAAAATTAATCTTATTAATAAAAATATAAATGAATTTAATTGAAATTAATTAATCAATTAATTAAAACATAAATTAATTGAATTAATTAAAATATAAATTAATTGAATTAATTCAACGTAATTTAATTAAATGTAAATTAATTGAATAATTAAATGTAATTTAATTAAACAAAAATTAATTAAACGAAATCCTTAAATTAATTAAATAAATTAACCTTTAATTAATTCTTAATCTTTAATGTAATTATAACTTAATTAATTTTATCAAATCTATAACTTATTAAATATTACCAAATCTAGAACTTAATAAAATTTACCAAATCTACGACTTAAATAATTTTACCAAATCTATAATTAATTTTACCAAATCTAGAACTTAATAAATTTTACAAAATCTATACCTTAATTACCAAATCTTAATCTCAATAACATTATCAAATAAAATCCTTAATCGATCAATCAATACTAAATATTTAATAGAATTTGTGGAATTAATGAAAAGTGAATTTGAAATGAGCTGGGTAGGGGAACTCCATTTCTTTTTAGGTCTACAAATGAAATAAACCAAAGATGAAAATTACATTTATCAAACCAAGTATGCAAAAGACTTAATAATCAAATTTAGAATGGAGAACTCAAAAGATATAAAAACACCAATAGTTACTAACACAAATATTGACAATGACCCAGAATGAAAACAAGTAGACATAAAATATTATAGGATCATAATAAGAAGTCTACTATATCTAATTGCAAGCTGACCTAATTTATTCTCACTACTCAGACCTTGGGGTTTCCTTATTTTCTCTCCAGGTAGCAGATAGAGAGATTTACTTTGAAGCTTGGAGTTCTGCCAGACTGCCCCCATCTCACAGCAGGAGAGGTTATCTTGTGTTTTACTTTGAATGGATTTTGTTGGTATTTAGATTTGTGATCTTTATTCGTGGGTTTGTAAAGTTTTGTGCGCATCTGAGATTTGGACTTATGTTTGTACTTGTGTAGCTCTGGATTGTGTTTTAGATATGTGGTTTATAGAGATTTGTATCTGTATATGTGGATTTCGTTGTTTGTTTCCGCTGGAACAGTCTTTCTTTTATCGTAGACTTGTGTAGTGTGTCGTTTGATTTTGTTGTGAGCACTAGCGATGCATTTTGGGATTTTCATTGTTAGGTAGTTAATGTGTGTTGACAATTATACCTTGTGGTATGAGTATGTGGATTGGTTTGTTGTTGTGGTTAATATTTTTACCTGCATGTTTTGGATATGTAGTTTGTAGCCGTTTGAGCCTTATTCATGTAATTTTAGAATTTGTTATATACTCTGTAGTATGTGGATTGCGGTCGTGTGGGCCTTATGTTATATAAATTCAGGAAAGTTGAATTGTTACAGGGGAGATGCTGCCGAAACTTTTCGGACAGCTGTCTCTCGGGACGTGACATCATATGTATGAATTGCATAAGTATTTGTCTTAAGCATGAATTAAATGAC
This sequence comes from Curcuma longa, assembly GCF_044706935.1. NCBI lineage: Eukaryota > Viridiplantae > Streptophyta > Magnoliopsida > Zingiberales > Zingiberaceae > Curcuma > Curcuma longa. The sequence continues at coordinate 16,613,729 of NC_133862.1, read as the reverse complement.
TTTATTTTTTTAGAAATATTTTTGTTAACTTGAAACTTAGATTGCCATAATTAAAAAGGGGGAGATTGTTAGTGCAGGGAGCACCAAATGATCAAACCTTAATTTTGATGATGGCAAGAGGTTAAAGTTAAGTGTGTGATGTGTACTAATGTGTTGATCTAAGTGTGTATAGAGCACAAGAAAGTCCTAGTTGAGACTAGACACAGACAAGTCCTAGTGAAAATTAGGCAATGAAAGTCCTAGTGGAAACTAGACAATGGAAAGTCCTGATTGGAGGCTAGGTAGTAGAAATCCTGGTTTGAGAGGATTAGGCAGAAGTCTTGGCTGATCAAGTGCACCAGGTGAAAGTCTAGGCAGGTCAGGTGGACCAGATGCATGGCGGAAGTTCAGACAGGTCAAGTGGACCAAATGTTTGGCGGGAAATCTAGACATATCAAGTGGACCAGATGTTTAGCAACAAATTCTAGGGGCCGAGGATTGAGGCTAAGCAGAAAGTCCAACTTGTTGACAAACATGTAAATTCTCCCGAGTGGAGTGGGTAAGGGCGCGTTCCTAGTGTAGTAACAGTAGGCGTCGGTCTAACCTAGGATTTCACTGAAAAAAATGAAGTTAAGACCACAAACAGTTGCTAAACTATTTACTCCTTCCTGTTATCTTTTGTTCTATGCTAACTTGTAATGCAGGAAAGGAGGGGCGAGAACTTTGATTCCAGGTGCCCTTATCTGGAATCCAGACGACCAGAGTCCAACGCCCGAATTTGGTCCAGGTGATCAGACGTCAACGGAACCAGGCTAGCGGAGCAGTGAAGTGGCAAAGTCCCAATTGTCGGGACACCTCATCTTCCAAGCGCCCGAATTCAGATAAGCGTTACGGCGATCAAAGTTCATGCGCTCGAAAAGATCTATAGACACCTGGAAGTGTCGAGTCAGCAGCGTCGATGGTGGATCGACGGACAGCTTGGAGGTGCCTCAAAAGGGTTACAGGCACCCATAAAGCTTTTTATAAGAGCATCGAGGGAGACGCTTCAGTACAACAACTCAGAGACAACCGACGACTGTCTGCGAGCAAAGGAACACCTAGCAACATCGTCGTAACACCGACGTGCTACACCAAAAAGTCTACGATTCTTCTACTTCAAAGACAACCGACGACTTATTTCAAAGGACGGTAATATTTTTTACTGTTCCTATTTTGTAATTGATAAAACATCCTTTCGTAAAAGGGGAGTTTCTCAGTGGATTGCCCAGCGTAAATAATCAAACGATCGTGGGTCTCGGAGTAGTTGCCTGTGGTTGTGAACCAAGTAAAAAATCTGTGTCTTTGTGTTTGATAATTTCCGTTGTAATATTTTTTGCTATTTTACTCTGATCGATCGAATTTACGAGCAAATATGAACAAACTTTATGAAAAATAAAAACACTACTGATAGTGTTATTTTATTTACTCCTGTTGGGGCAATTTTGCCCCAAGTGATTTGGATTTTGATGTTTGACTAAATCAGTTTAAGTTAGGCAATGTTAGTGATCTAACGTGTGTGAATTGAGTTCACAGGAAAGTCCAGGTTGGAAGACTTGGCAAATGGTAAAGTCTCGGAGGCGCGGCCTCTTGGCAAAGATGAAGTCCTGGAGGCGTGGCCTCTTGGCAAATGTGAAGTCCCGGAGGTGCGGCCTCTTGGCAAAGGAAGACTTAGCAAGACCAAGTTGAGGGAAACGTCTCAAGCTAGTGCAAGGAAGGACACGAGGCTTGTGAAAGGCGTTTGAAGGCTTGCGTTAAGGCTAAGAGTTGAAGAAGAAGCTGAAAGGGGAGTTTCAGCTTGGTCAGTCAACTGATCAGGAGTTTCAGTCGACTGGAATTGTGATTCAGTCGACTGATCAGAGTTTAAGTCGACTGGACTGTAGTTTCAGTCGACTGGATATTGACCAGAAGCATATCGAAGCGCACAGAAAGATCAGTCGAGTGAGTAGTCGACTGGGCAGTCGACTGGTCGAGTGAGCAGTCGACTAGTAGACTACCGTTGGGTGACAACGGGTCAATTAAATGTGAATCAAAGAGCCGTTGGAAGTCCATCAGTCGACTGACCCTTGGAGCAGTCGACTGATGTCCAGAATCTTATAAAAACGCAGTTTGACGATTGGAGAAGCAGCAATTCATTCTTCTATCACTGGGAATTGTATTCTCGGTGAAATTTTGATGATCAACCTTTGACCTCCGATTTAGGATAAATTATCGAAACGTTTCCGATAATGATGGAACAATCTCCGGAAGCTTCAAGCTCTCGGAAATTGACAGACAATCGTCAAACGATCAGGATTTTATTGGTCGAAAAACTATCCAATAATTAGAAACAATTTCCAACTATTCAACACCGATTTTTACAATAATTCCTAATACAACCCTCCGTCATCACATGGCCGAAAGAACAAGACTTCACACAAATCCTTTCCAACATGGCCGAAACAGAGGGTTTCTCTTCCTCTCCAGCACTGCCAAATCAAGGAGGCCTTCTACTCTTCTTCCACATAACCGGAAACATAGCCTTCTCCTCCTCTGATTGATCCACTAGGGTTTCGACTCTGCTTTCGGCGGTTCCTTCCTCCCACACGGCCGGCAGGGCAAATCGCGATTCTCTTTTAAGGATCCTACAGTGTTTTGGGTTTCTTTTTTTTCCCCTTGTTTTTCACACGGCGGCCAAAACAAGAAAACCTAAAAAAAACTTAAAACCCTAAACCAGAAAAAACTTAAACCGGGCAAATAAAACAAACCGGACCAAATCAATTAGGGTTTGTGCTTAGACCAGGTTCGTGTTGGTTCGCTTGGTTCACTAATCAAACGAACTCTGATTTGACCCAAATCAGTTTTGTTCGTTTCGTCTTCTCAAGACGAATCTCCCCATCACATCCGTTCTGCCAAACTCTCTTCCATCGTAAACCAAACCAAGTTGGTTCAAAATCGAATCATTTGGTTCAATAACCAAACGGTCTCTGATTTAAACGAAATCAGTTTTATTTGTTTTGTCTTCATAAGATGAGTTCCATAATTTTGTCCATTATCTGGTCCAACCAGATTTTATATCTCTCGTTCTGAGAATCTAATTCTCAAACTCGTTTTAAGTCCTTCGGAGAACTTGTTGTGCGTGTGACCTAATAGGTTTCCGGTTATGTTGGTCGTCCGTAATTAACCCAGAACATCTTCTAAACCCTTCAGCAGTTACACTAAATCGTGCCTCGTTCCTTTCACCGTCTTATACCCGCTTGGTTCAGGACATGGTCTATGTGTCGATCCCCACTAGACTGACTACGTCACACCTAGCCCAAGCTGCTTTCTTGTCCTGTGAATTCAAGTTACTCATGCATGTATCAAAGAGTATCGTACTCTTGACAAGTAATGCTTTGGCCAAAGACTTTTAGTAACAATCCTGACAAGCGGCCACAGGGTATACGTCTACTTTTTCCAAGGAGCGGTGAATCCTCTGTGGGTTATTCAAACACCTTCAAACACTTCGATTTATACCCAATCATCTCAGATCCAAACCTCCTTGGAGATGCTTACTTAAGATGTCAAAGTATAAGACTCCATGACCAAGGTGACTTGATTACCACAAGTCAAAGGAAATTCGCACTTAAATTGCATTGAGATCTTCATTGACATATATATATAGAACCATATGAAGTCTCAAGACAGGTCACTCCAATGAATTAGTTACCTTTAATCAGCATCCATGTTTAACTCTCAACATCTAATGTTAACAGTAGTGAGATCAGCTGCTTGGCTAACCAAGGAGTTCAAAACGTGCTAGTCTTGACAGAATCGATGACGTCCGTGCTCATCAATCCTCGACTAGAGATAATTATAATACATTCATAATTACACGTGTAGAGATGCTCACTAGTTGTGATCCAATCACAAATTCTCTCACGCTATGAATCATATTGCGGACATTCAATATTTGAGTTTAAGATTCAATCAAACACATATGCAATGTGCACTCAAATAGTGAATTATTATTTATCTAATAAATAGTATAACCGTATGATGATTGTCTTAGGACACCCTTCAAATTAACACCCACTTGATATGATGAACGTCGCAATAGAACACCCCAATAAAATTCTCGTATATTACCGAATCCACAAATCAAGGTCCTGTATTTAAAATAAACAATTCCCACTAAATATAGTATTAAATTTAATTTTACAACAAATTAAATCCCCTACTTAACTTCCTACTCCACCCTTAACCTATCCCAATCCAAATTAACCTAACCAAAATACAATTAACACAACTCAACTAAATCCATTTAACACTATTCAACCAGATCAAAAGTTAACCTAACCCAAATCAATTAAAACTCATGTCCTACTTAACCACAACTAGTCTAAAAATAACATAATCAAATCCACCAGATCAACCTAGAACAGATCCATCACCTACAGAACCCATCCATCACAAACAAATCCAATTCTGACCGATTCAACAAACAGGACAGATTGGAACTGATCAACCTAACTGATCAATCCCAATTCCATCGATCAGACAACCATGAACCGATCAAAACCAACAATCCTATTAGAATTCCTAACAAAATCCATATCCCACAACAGATCTAATCGGTATCCGCTCGTAACACTCAGAACACATGATACGTTGGGCCTCGTACACATCATAGCATACATGATTGATCCTTTTGCCAAAGCATAAGGAATCACACTCATATAAATCCTCTCGTCTCTTGTCCGTGGACACGTAGACTTTGAAAGGTGATCCTTTCTCGGATTCAAGTATGCTAAACCACTTTTAGCATCTTGTCTATTTATGTAGACTACAAAAGACCAAGCAACCTTTCGATCTATCTCTATAGAACAAAGGAGTTGTCAGGTTTTGTGAGAAATCAAACTCTTTGATTGCCTCATCAAAATAGATATTCCACCAAGTTCCAAACTTGGCATTAATGAAATCCGTTTCCGACTTCATGGTTGTAAACCATTTATCCCTTTCTGAACTTTTCAGAACTTCTTCATGATCAGTAGTTTACTCATGCTCGATGAGTAACACGTAATCTGATTCACTTACGAGAAATCTATATTTCTCCGGAATATTACGTGTCCTACTGGATCCACGAAGAGGTTGTGTCTCAATAGGTTCAGCCGATAGCTCATCACTATGAGCAATCGGTTGTGGTTCGCGACTAGGTGTCTCATTTATGTCTATTTGAGTCTTTTGAACTTCACGAAGTTCTAACTCAGCTCCCACTGTTTCCTGCAAGAGAGGCTCTTTCAGGAATACGGTATGACATGAAACAAACACTTTTGTTCCACGGGAGAATATAATTGGTAACCCCTCGTTTCCTTAGGGCATCCAATAAATAGACATTTATCAGATTTAGCTTCCAGCTAATCTGATACAGTCCTCTTCACATAAGCAGGACAACCTCATATCTTCACGTAAGATAATCGAGGTTTTACTATTCCATATCTCGTATGGAGTAGCAGAGACTACCTTAATCGAGACTCTGTTTAACAAGTAAACAGTTGTCTCAAGTGCGTTGCCTAAAATGTTCTTGGAAGAATTGCATGATTTATCTTTAACCTAACCATGTCCAACAAGGTTCGATTTCGCCTCTCAATACCCCGTTACGCTCGGGTGTATACGACGGAGTCCATTGAAACAATATTTCATTGTCTCTAAGATAATCCTGAAACTCTTGACTCAAGTATTCACCACCTCGATCGGATCGAAGTGTTCTAATACTCTTGTCAAGCTGTTTTCTACTTCAATTCTGAATTCTTTGAACTTTTCAAAGTTCTCAGATTTGTATTTCAATAAATACATATACCCTAATCATGAACGATCATCGATAAAGGGTATTGAAGTAGTTATAACCTCCTCGTGTTTGAGTTAACTTTGGACCAGACACATCGGAATGTGTACGGCCAAGCAACTCTCCCACTAGTTCACCTTTTTCCGAAAAAGGTGATTTAATCATCTTGCCTATAAAACATGAATCGCATATATCAAATGAATGTAATTCAAATGATTCCAAACTACCAACCGTTTGGAGTTCGGTCATGCGTTTCTTGCTTATATAGTCAAGACGATAATTTCGTGAGTAGGAGGTTAATTGATTATCTTTTCGAGCACGCTTGTTGTTTGTTTCGATATTGAATGCCTCGTTGGAAATATCTAACACGTAGACATTATTACTTAATGTTCCGGTCTCATAAAGAACTCTATTCCAAATTAGGTAACAACAATTGTTGCCTAAAATCAAATAGGACCCGTTTCTATTTAAACAAGAAATAGAAATGGATATTCTTTATTAAAACCAAACATAGTAATAATTTTTCAAACGAGTCTTTACTGTTCCTTAGGCCCTATATTATCCATATATACGAGCCACACTCAGTATCAAATATACGAGTGGACGAGGAAACAATATTACATTCAATTATGAAATTACAACAAGCGGAAGAGACATCAGATGTCTACTTTCCTTTTATGGACTCTAGATAAAATTTACAATTTCAGATTTTGAGAACAATTCTCAAATTCCTATACATCCAAAACTATGGTCAATCAAATTATTGGTATCCTAAATTATGCGCAATAAAAGACAACATGCGTAATCAATTAAATCTAGAAATACAGTCGAGTAAATAAGAGAGATGATTTGTAATGTATTTTCATACATTAATTAATCTCATTTATTTTACGAATTCAAAAGCCCTTACTTTGAATTCGGGAGATGGTAGGTATTCTCCAAATGGGTTGATATCCATTAATAGATAAAAATAACCTTGGAGAGAGTCCAACAAGCTATTTTTAACTATAATGGTAGGTAGCATGTACCGATTATGTATCACGTATACATAACTATCACATTATGCTATCAACTAATTGAATGGTCGCATAAACATCGGGTTGTTAACACATTAACACGTATACATCGTATGTATAACACCCGACTTCACCTCTATCCGCATTGACCTTGGAGAGAGTCCAACAAATCAACGCTTCAAGTTAAAGCCAGCCCGATAATCGTGAGATCATATCTCGATGGTTCTAACATGTTTAATTTCAGGCCGGGCTTGGAGAGAGTCCAACAACCCAAACAAGAAATTAAACTCCGGTTCTAACCATATTATCGGAAGGTGTTAGCTTTAATTATTTGTAAAGGGATTTCAGGTCTCATCCTCTTTTCATGCAAACAATTAATTATCTACATGACATGGCAATAAATGGCATGACATAATTAATGCAACTAATCATGACAAATTATATGACATGACATAATTAATGCAACTAATTATGATTATTTCCAGCCATAGTTGTCGTAAATCTAATTTAATAAAATATGGTAAAGAATCTGATTTCACAAATCAAAATTCTTTAATTAGATTAGGAAATAAATTTCCATATCTAATCACATATTTTATTTTTAGAAAATATAATCTTTAATTAAGAAAATCTAATTAATTAGGAAACAAATTTCCTAATCCAAATTTCCTAACAAATTAGGAAATTCTACAATTAGAAATTCTAAATTAAATCTCAATATTTTCTTTTTAGGAAATAAAATTATTAATTAAGAAAATCTAATTAATTAGGAAATAAATTTCCTAATATGAAATTTCCTAACAAATTAGAAATTTCTATAATTAGAAATTCTGAATTAAATAATAAATTTCTCTATTTTAGGAAATAAAATTTTAATTAAGAAAATCTAATTAATTAGGAAATAAATTTCCTAATACGAAATTTCCTAACAAATTAGAAAATTTCTATAATTAGAAATTCTAAATTAAAATCTCAAAATTTCCTAAATTAAATTTACGACTAACTACTACGCGTAAACAATTTTACGCGTAGGCCTTGCACGATCTGGCTCTGATACCACTGTTGGGATCGTCCCGGTGCAATGCGCGTGTTCTCACGTTTCGTAAACGTGCGCAGCGGAAATAAAACAAATAATTAAACTAATTATTATCACAACACACGCATGCATAAGCAGGAAATAACATGTACAAGGCATGACAGGAAATTAAAATTTTCAGAATAAAATTATTCTACTTGCATAATTAAATTTACAGAATAAAATTATTCTAAACGTGTACCTCGCGATGACGATGTTGAGCCGTGTTGAATCAATCGAGCGGTCCTCGTCGGAGTCCCGCCTCTACTGGTGATCCACGCCAAGCTCCCGTCTGGACGGCTTCGGAAGCCACGAGTCGCGTCATCGTCTTCGGTACTAGCCGATGATCGATGACGATCGAATCGAGAGAAGCCTTATTCCGGAAACCACGCAACAACGTGTGTCGCGATCGTTCCGGGGCTTTCTAACTATCATCGAGAATCGTATTCTCGATGTAGTTTCGGTGGTCAACTTTTGACCGCCGATTTAGGACAAATCAATCGAAACTCTTTCCGATAATGATGGAACAAATTATCCGAAAACTTCATAAGCTTCCGTGAAAGATTCGAAGCAAACAATCGAATGGCAATCCTCCTCCCTTACAAACCAGTGGCATCGAAAACTTTTCCTCTGGTAACAGAAGGAACAATTTCACGGCCTTCACTCCTCAACAACAACAACAGGAACAAATCCTTTTCCTCTTCGGTGATAGCCAGCACTTCTCCTCTCCTCTCCAAATGCAAACAAATACAAGAAACAGGGCTTCCGGCTTCTCTCCTCCTACACAACCGGCGGAAGGCAGTTCCTTCTCTCTCAGAGAAGGGCAATCAACGGCATGAAGGAGGAAGGCCATCTTCTCGCAGGTGAGGACAGCACTGGGTGTGCAAGGAAGCAACGGAGAAGTGGCTCTGGCCGGCAGCTCTCGGCAGAGAAACAGATGCTGGGAGCTTCTGCTGGTCAGGGAAGAAACTCACAAGCTCACGGGCAGAAGGGCCATGAGAAGTCTCAAGCTCCTTCGACGCGCAAGAGGAGAAGAAGAGGAGCGGTGCCCTAAGGGCTCTCTCGGCAAGTAAACCGGGCAACAGCGGTCGAACGGTCGGTGGTCGGCACCGATGGCACAGCCAAGAAGGCGCAGCTAGGCGACGCCGCAAGGTTGCCCGCCAAGGGCAGACGCAGGGCTCGCCAGGAGGAGGATGAAGACGCGGCGAAGAGGGTGAACCAAAATCGCAATCAGGGTTCACCATTCCTCACCGCGCCGGCGAGAAGCGGCGGTCGGCTTGCCGGTTTTTAGGTTGTGGCGGTCTTCAATCGAGAAGAATAGAACAAGGCTGTTGGGTTTTTATCGCGATCAGGATTGCTACGGAAACTATAGTAAATCATTAATCACGATTAATCAAAACTAAACCCAATTGAACCAGGTTCAGCCTGAACCGAAACCAGTTTTTACTGTAGCGAACCGGATTCAATTTTGGTTCGCTTGGTTCACTAACCAAACGAACTCCGATTTGACCCAAACTAGTTTTGTTCGATTTCGTCTTCACAAGACGAATCTACTCATCACTTCCGTTTTGCCAAAATCTCTTCCATCATGAACCAAACCAAGTTGGTTCAATTCGGTTCAAAATTGAATCATTTGGTTCACTAACCAAACGACCTCTGATTTGAACGAAATCAGTTTCGTTCGTTTCATCTTCGTAAGACGAGTTCCATCATTTTGTCCATTGTCTGGTCCAACCAGATTTTATTTCTCTCATTCTGAGAATCCAATTCTCAAACTCGTTTTAAGTCCTTCGGAGAACTTGTTGTGCGTGTGACCCAATAGGTTCCCGGTTATGTTGGTCGTCCGTAATTAACCATTAATTACGGAACGATCATGAGTGACACCTAGTAGTATATCATGATCCCCAATTGATCAAAAAATCAACGATTGATTCCAGAACATCTTCTAAACCTTTCAGCAGCTACACTGAATCGTGCCTCGTTCCTTTCACCGTCTTATACCCGCTTGGTTCAGGACATGGTCTATGTGTCGGTCCCCACTAGGCTGACTACGTCACACCTAGCCCAAGCTGCTTTCTTGTCCTGTGGATTCAAGTTACTCGTACATGTATCCAAGAGTACTATATACTCTTAACATGTAATGCTTTGGCCAAAGACTTTTAGTAACAATCCTGACAAGCGGCCGCAAGGTATACGTCTCCTTTTCCAAGGAGCGGTGAATCCTCTGTGGGCTATTCAAACACCTTCGGACACTTCGACTTATACCCAATCATCTCGGGTCCACACCTCCTCGGAGATGCTTACTTAAGATGTCAAAGTATAAGCCTCCATGACCAAGGTGACTTGAATACCGCAAGTCAAAGGAAACTCGCACTTAAGCTGCATTGAGATCTTCATTGACATATATATCGAACCATATGAAGTCTCAAAGCAGGTCACTCCAATGAACTGGTTACCTTTAACCAGCATCCACGTTTAACTCTCAACATCTAATGTTGACAGCAGTGAGATCAGCTGCTTGGCTAACCAAGGAGTTCAAAACGTGCTAGTCTCGACAGAATCGATGACGTCCGTGCTCATCAATTCCTTGACTAGGGATAATTTCAATACGTCATAATTACACGTGTAGAGATGCTCACTAGTTGTGATCCAATCACAAATTCTCTCACGCTATGAATCGTATTGCGGACATTCAGTATTTGAGTTTAAGATCCAATCAAACACATATGGAATGTGCACTCAAATAGTGAATTGCTATTTATCCAATAAATAGTATAACCGTAAGGCGATTGCCTTAGGACACCCCTCAAATTAACATAATTGGATTGAGAACTTCTCATGCGTTGGGCAAACGAACAAATAGTCTTGTTCACCTAACTATACAAGAATTATATACGATGTAATTGGTACATATTGTCTATCTAAATTATATGAGTTTTGGGCGATTAGCCAAACATAACTCAAGATGAGGTATAATATAGATCTTGTTCCACTTAAATGTCATTGCAATTAAGTTTGGAGCTAGTAGCGTAGGTAAACTCCAGTTGCTCACATCCATGACTTGCTCCTACTAAGTTTTACAGTTCAGTGGGAGAATTATTTAATTAAAGATCTAATTAAATGATTTAAATATGATACTTATTTTTGCATTTCTTATTATAGATCACCATGTTGTTATATGTCTAATATTCTTTCTTTGCGATTTGTCCTTCATAAGGACAAGCTCAATGGAACTAATTTCCTAGACTGATACAGAAACTTTAAGAATTGTTCTCAAGCAAGAACGCAAACTGTACATCCTAGAGTAACCTATTTCTGAAACACCCGTCATTATTGCTACTCGTGCTGATAAGGATGCTTCTAAGAAGCATCAAGATGATGCATTAGATGTGTCATGCTTATGCTTGCTACCATGAATTTTGAGCTTCAGAAGCAACATGAGGATATTAATACTCATGATATGGTTAAACATTTTAGACAACTATATCAAGGGCAAGAAAGCACGAGAGATTTGAGATATCTAAAACTCTATTTCAATGTAAGATGCAAGAAGGAAGTCCCGTAAGAACTCATGTACTTAAAATGATTGGGTACGTTGAGAACCTTGAAAGATTGGGATTTCCATTAGGCCAAAAATTGACCACTGACCTTATTCTACAATTGTTGCTAGAAGACTATAATTAATTTGTCATGAACTATAACATGAATGAAATTTACAAACCGTTACCTGAGATGTTAAGTATATTGAGAACTGCTGAACTCAATCATAAGAAGACTAAGCCTAATACCATTTTGATGGTGTAAAAGGGCAAAGGCAACCGACAATCCAAAGGTAAGGGTAAAACCCAAACCAAAGGCAAACCTAAAACTTATGCATTGAACCTAAAGGCGAAGTGCATAAGGAAGGAACCTGCTTCTATTGTAGTAAGATCGGGCATTGAAAGAGGAACTACAAACTGTATCAGAAGAAAGTTAAAAAGAAGAGAAGTGAGATTTCTGCCTCAGGTATATATGTTATAGAAGTCAATCTATCTATTTCTTCTTCATGGATATTAGATACTGGTTATGCATCTCACATTTGTACTAATATGCAGGGCATAAGAAATATTATATCATTGACAAAGGGTGAAGTGTACTTACGAGTAGGCAATGGTGCAAGAGTTGCTGCTATAGCTATAGAAACATATTCCTTATCCTTGCCCACTGAGTTTATTTTGAAACTAGAAGAGTGTTATTATGTGTCTACCTTAATTGAAAACATTATCTCTATTCTTATTTGAACAAAAAAGGTTTCTCATTTATAATGAAGGATAAATGTTATTCTGTTCATTTAAATGATATGTTCTACTATAGTGCACTTCTAATGAATAGACTCTATGTTCTAGACTTTGAAAAATCCAATCTATAACATAAATATCAAACGGTTCAAACGTAATGATTTAAACAAAATATATCTCTGACATTGTCACTTGGGTCACATAAATAAGAATCGCATATCACAATTTCATAAGGATGAACTTTTGGGTTTCTCATTTATAATGAAGGATAAATGTTGTTTTGTTCATTTAAATGATATGTTCTATTATAGTGCACTTCTTATGAATGGACTCTATGTTCTAGACTTTGAAAATTCAATCTATAACATAAATATTAAACGGTTCAAACCTAATAATTTAAACCAAATATATTTTTGACATTACCACTTGGGTCACATAAATAAAAATCGCATATCACAACTTTACAAGGATGGACTTTTGGACTCATTTGATTTTGAATGATATGAGGTATGTGAATCTTGCCTTTAAGGCAAGATGACAAAGACTCATTTTAGTGGGCATAGTAATAGAGCTAATGATTTATTAGGACTCATACATACTGATGTTTGTGACCCTTTCAATATAGCAGCTAGAGGAGACTATCAGTATTTCATTACTTTTACTGATGATGTTAGTAGATATGACTATGTGTATCTAATGAAACACAGATCAGAATCCTTTGAAAAGTTAAAAAAATTCAAGAATGAAATACAAAACTAACTTGGTAAGCGTATTAAGATGCTTCGGTCAAATCAAGATGGGGAATACCTTAGTCAAGAGTTTCGTGACCATTTTATTGAGTTTGTGATCATATCTTGACTTACTTCATCTGAAATACCATAGTAGAATAATGTCTCAAAGAGAATAAATCGTACTTTATTAGATATGGTATGATCAATAATGAGTCAGACATATCTTCTTACTTTTTTTTGGGAATATGCTTTAGAGACGATTCTTTCATACTTAATCATGTTCCATCTAAAGCCATCATAAAGTCACCATATACGATATGGACTGGGAAGAATCCCAAGATATCTTTTATGAAGATTTGTGATTGTGAGGCTTACGTTCAATGTCAAGTCTCAGAGAAACTAGGACCCAAATTTGATAAATATTATTTTATAGGATATCCCAAAGAAATAAAAGGATATTAATTTTATAATCCTACACAAGGCAAAGTTATCGCTAAAAATGTCATTTTTCTAGAAAGACAGTTTATTTCTAGAAGAACTAATGGGAGTAAAGTCAATCTTGAAGAAATTCAAGATATATAAATTAGTATTGAGACCTTGATGAAAATTGAACAAGCACCACAAAGTGTTGTGGATCATGAATTTGTTACACCGCAAGAAGTTGTGGAGTAATAACCTATTCAAGCAGAACAAGCTCTACACAGATCAGATATGGTGCGTCATCAACTTGAGAGATATTCTTTTCTCTTATTTGACTACAATGATGTAATGCTTTTTGGTCTCAACAAGCCTACATCCTATTAAGAAACGGTAATGAGTCCAGATTCTGAGAAATGGCTAGAGGCCATGAGGTCCGAAATGGAATCCATGTACACTAACATGTATGGACTTTGGTTGATCCACTTGAAGGGATCAAATCCATTGGATGTAAATGGATCTTTATGAGAAAGACTTACATGGATGGTCATATGCATACCTATAAAGGGTGATTGGTAACTAAAGGATTCAAGCAGGTTCATGGTATAAACTATGATAAAACCTTTTCACCAGTTGCAATGCTTAAGTCTATTCAGATTATGCTTGCAATTACAACTTACCATGATCATGAGATCTGGTAGATAGATGTCAAAATTGCATTTCTGAATAAAAATCTACTCAAGGATGTGTACATGATACAACCTGAGGGTTTTGTAGATCTAAAGGATGTTGGGAAGGTATGTAAGTTGCAAAGGTCCATTTATGAATTAAAACAAGCTTCTAAAAGCTAAAATCTTCGATTCGATGATGCAATCAAAGATGGAATCTCAACCATTCAATGTAGCCATTTATCTTTAGTGCAAACTCCATCACCAATGAACTCTCCTGTATCTTTGAGTGAAAGAGAAGCTTAGAAACCTCGAACTATTTGGATCTCGCTTGCTCATCAAATAACTCACAAAGATGATAAATAATTGTATAAGTATCTATATGTTCATGTTGCTTTTGCAATTCAGGAGATATCGAAGCTAGCATGATGCAGCCTGCAAGCTTAGAATCGGCCAAATACTTTGAAAAGGCTAATTGTTTATCACTAGTAGCATCGTCAACAAGACTTGTGGGAAGGGGCTCTTCAAGAACATATGCAATCTTTTCAACTTTAAGAATAATTCTCAGGTTTCAAAGCCAATCTAAGAAGTTCGGCCCTTTCAGTTTGTTTGTTTCCCAAATCGAGTGCAAATTCATAGAAGTCATGCTTATTTTAACAACCTAGGAATACAAAATAGTGTATATAAGAGACATAAATTAAATATGATATGCAAACAATTTATATTTATAAAAGGATCTCACTTTGTTTGTTCAAATTCAAGAGTTTTTATTTTGAATTCGAGAGATGGTAAATTGTTTCAAGTGGATTGATATCCTATATAGATAAGAATAACCTTGAAGAGAATTCAACAAGTTATTCTTAGTTCTAGTAGTAGGTATCAAATATAATTATATATCACATATATATAACTATCACTTTATGCTACTAACTATTGATATTTGCATAACTCATCAGCTTGTTAACTCATTAACATATATACATCATATGCATGTTATCTAACTTCATCTCTATTCACATTAATATTGGAGTGAGTCTAACAAATAAATATTTCAAGTTAAAGCTAAATCATTAATCATGAGATTATGTCTCAATGGTTTGAACACGTTTAATGTTAAGTTTAGCTTAGAGAGAGTCCAACAATCTAAATAAGAAATTAAACACTAGTTCTTACCATATTAATGGAAGGTGCAAGTTTTAATATTTAAATAAATAATTTCTCTTTTTAATTTCTCATCAATTCCATACAAGTGTGGTGTCACACACAGAAGATCATGTTATCGGTTCCTTATAAATTATAAATAGTAGCTCACAACCAAGATGGATAGAGACAAACCATTAGAGTGGTTGTAGCGTAATTGGTATTAGTTTATCTTGACTAGTAAATTACACTAGTACACTTTGTGTGTATTGAGCAGGACCGTTTGAGGTCGTTCGATTTATACTGACTATATAATCGAACTAGACTTCAGTTATTATGAATGTGCATGCTCTTAATTCCGATATAATAACAAGTGCATATACTTAGTATGTATTTCTTTGATTCATCAAAGGGTGAAATTTATTCGTTAAATCAAGAGGCCCGATGAGTTGGGAGATAATGTTATGTATATGGTGTGTTGTTGATTATAGAAGGAAATTGTGTCCTAATATTTAGGTTGATGATGTCCCCTTGAGGAGCTCATAAGGATTATCATATAAATCCTGTAGATGGATTTAATTCAGCATAATAATAAGGTTGAGTGGTACTACTACTCTTGGATTCAGAAGTTAATTAATTGAGTTGTCAATAATTCAATTAATTGACGGACATACGATATCTTAAATATAGGGAGATTAATGCACTCATGATAAGAAGGAGCTCATATTATAATATGGGATTGGTGCGGTAGTTCAATAATAACTCTTTAGTAGTATGAGTTATTATTGATGGACTTGAATTGGGTGTTCAGGGAGAACACATGAAGCCCAATCCCTATCAAGAGGCTAAAACCAATTCCTTCTCTAGGTCCCTATTGTAGCTTCTGGATAAAGTCTCGTATCTACCTGAGAGAATTCTGTAAGAATTTCGGTTAGGAAATTCTGTTAAGAATTTTTCTATGAAAAAATTCTGTTAAGAATTTTCGTTATGAAATTCTATTAAGAATTCTATTTCTTCTAAATCGTAAACAAAATTTTGATGTGATTTTTTCATAAAAATTTTGTTAAGAAATTTTATTAAGAGATTTTGTTAAGATAATAACAAAATTTAGTTAAGGAAATTTATTAAAGAAACTAATAAAATCTTATCAAGAGATTTTTTAGATTTTTTCTAATTAAATCTGGATAAGAAAAGTTTGTTAGATTCTTTCTAAATTTTCTAGGATGGCAAAGTTATAAAAGGGGAGGAAAGGGAAAGGCTAAACACAATTTTTTACCCTCTATAATCTCCAAGAGAGGGCGCTACCTTGAAACAAGTTTCTCCTTGTTTCTTCAAGATAGGGTCGGCGTCCCTCTTCACTTTCTTTTCCCTTTTCTTGTGCTAGGACCGGCGCCAAAGCCTCCTATCTTTTCCCTTGCTAGGGCCGGCACACAAGGATCCTTTCCTTGCTAGAATCGGCGGCCAATAAAGGAAAAAGAAGAATATGAAGGAAGGAAAGGAAGAGGAAGAAGAAGAGAGTTTCTTCTCTTTTCTTCTTTGGTCGTTTCTCTTAATTCTCTTCCTTCTCCTAGCTTTAGGTGATGCCACCTTAAAGGATTCTTTCCTTTGATAAGGCCGGCACCCAAAGAAAAGAGGAGAGGATAGGAAGAGAAGAAGAGAAAGAAGAAGAGGAAGAAAAAAAAGAAGATAGTTTCTCCCTTGAGTTCTTGCCATCAGATTAGAAGATTAGATTAGAAGGAATTTGGTGGAGTCATCTTGGTAGATCGTTGCCCACACAATGTCTAAGAAAAGGATAGGAATACAACAGAAGATCAAGAGTTCTTCGGGTATATACAATCATCTACATAACTTACAAAGAAGAAGGTACAACTACTTCATTCCGCTGTATAGTTGTTTTCTTTTGTATGGATCCTGAATACCAACACAAGAGCCCAATGATCTTAATGTATCGATCAAGCACCTAGTTGATCGAATATGAGGGCTGCTTGAAAAGATTCCGTCTCCGAAAAATTTTATTCGGCAAGATTTCAACGGAACGGAATTTCAAGTTCCCATCAATCATGGCATAATTATCATTGTCTAAACATGATATAAACATGACATAATTATCACGGTCTAAACATGGTATAAATATGACATAATTATTATGGTATAACATGAAATAATTATCAAGATATAAATATGGTATAAATATGGCATAGTTATCATACATTAACATATTTCTATTATTAAGAATCTTGTTTCCAAAAATTGAAATTTCTTAATTAGATTAGGAAAAATTTGAAAACATTTTCAAATTTGAAAGTTCCTAATTGAATTAGAAAACTGCTTCAAAATTCAAAAATTCTTAATCGGATTAGGAATTAATTTCTAAACTTGGAAGCTCCTAATCGGATTAGGAAACAACTTTTAAGAATTTCAAATTTTCCAAATAGGATTTAGGAAACCATTTTTAAATTTGGAAGTTTCTAATTAGGAAATAATTTTCAAAATTAAAATTTTCTAACATATTAGGAAATAATTTACAATAATTAGAATTTCCTAACTGATTAGAAAATAATTTTTAAATTGAAATTTCCTAATGAATTAGGAAATAATTTTTTAAATTAGAATTTCCTAATATTTTAGGAAATAATTTCTAAAAGCTGAATTTTCTAATGGATACAAAGTATGCGGCTAGGTGCTACTAGGTGCCTCTTCGATCCTTTATGAGAAAACTTATGACAACTCCCGTCATAAAAAAAAATTTAGATCTACGATTTATGTCAAAAACACAAGCAGCTCTGATACCACTATTGAGGTTTTTCACATGATACAAACATATATTTTTGAAAAACACACAATAGAAATGAAATATATTTTCTTAAAAGTTTTGCGCATCCTGAAATAAGATTATACATGTGCAAAATATAAACGTAGATCGAAAGAAGTTATATTTAAAAGGTATACCTTTCCTAATGATGTTAGATGAAAAAAATCACCTAACAAGCCTCACAAGACTTGTCTCAGTAGTATCCACACTAAGATATCTTCAAGACGACTTCACAAGCCATAAGTGGCCTCTACTCTTGGTACTAGCCATATCAAGGAGACGACATGAGAGAAGGGAGAGGCCAGTAGCTCCAAGGAGGAAAATTGATGGCACTAGGAGTTCTGTAAGATACTAAAAATTTTATGGTTAGGATTAACCAATTAAAAGCTAAGTTTTTAATTGGGCCGGATTGAGTGGATTGAAGTCCAAATTAGCCAAGATCATTAAGATTAATGGGTCGAATCTAGAATTAGGTTAAACATGTAAATTGCTAGTGGTAGAGAATGGAACTTGCCTTGCGAAGATGAATTTAACGAAACTGATCTGGGTCAAATCAGAAGTTGTTTGGTTAATGAACCAAACGATTCAGTTTGAATCAAATTGAACCAACTTAGTTTGGTTCGTGATGAAAGAGGTTTTGACAAAATAAAATGGATGAAAAAATTCATCTTATGAAGATGAATTGAACAAAACTAGTTTAAATCAGAGGTCATTTGATTAATGAACCAAGATTGAACCTAGTTCGCTATAGTAATCGGTTCAATTGTTACCATAAACCCTTAATTTTTAAGCTGATTTAACCCAAATCCTAAACCCATTTGAAAGTTACTATTGATTCCTCATTATAACTGGCCGACTTCCCTTCCCTGTTCGCCCGCACCAGCGGTCGCCTGCAGACCCGCAATCGCTTGCAACTGTGTTTACCTGAACCGACACGGACGCCTTCGCACACCTGCATTCGACATCAAAAACTTCATCGATCTCAGGCTTTAAAGGGTCGAGCACCGACGGAGCAAACCTAGATAGGAATCCCGACCCCTCCGTTCGGCCCTGTCGCGTCGTGCCTCGCCGCAATCACCCTCTGCCCGATGCCGCCGACCCCGCGATCGCCCACTGCACGACCGCCGCCACGCCCTTCATCGTTCGCCACATAGAGAAGACCACCGTCACCACCGCTGACCGCAAGTCTGTCGCTGCCGTCCCCTGCTGACCAGCGCCACCTCTCTTCTCCCTCAAGCTATCTGCCGAAGAAGAAGGGTTTGTCGTCGCCTTCCTCGCAGTGCCCTCTTCCTCTTCTCCTTTCTGTTTAGAGCAGCCGCCTCCTTCCTCAAGCTTCTAGAGCGATTTCCTTCTTCATGGTTCGCCGCCGCCAATCGGAGCTTAATTTCCAGGACAATGCATCTGATCTGAGGTGAATTTGCATTCTTGAATCTGATTAGTTCCTGTTTGATTAGGTTTCGATGAGTGATTATGAGCGAAATTTCTTGGATTTGAGCCCTATTCTGTTTGATTAGATTTACTATTTTATTCAGAGGGTTACTGTTGAGGTTTGGTTGTACTATTGGGTTTAGGGTTCGATTGGAGTTAGGTCTTTGCAAATGGGAA
>NC_133862.1:16484959-16594070 GCF_044706935.1 Curcuma longa | reverse complement strand
TCTGAGATCGCTGCTGAATAAAACGTCCTCCAAAAGATGCAGTACTAGTAGACTCCAGCTAAGTCTCAGAGTACACTCTATGACCATATAACCCATTAATACTATAATCTTTAATAGCTATGTTAATTTAATCAAGAGGTAAATAACCTCTAATAATCCATTAACTCATTATCTCATGATAATCTATTTGGGCCTAGTTAATTGGGCTACCCAATTAATCCATTCATTTAACCCAATTAACCATAATTAAACCAATTGAGCTTTCTTAATTGGGCTTTCATTTGGGCAAGCCTATTATCCTTGATTAAACCCAATTAATTATTTAACCAACCTCCATTAACTTAATTAATTTCTATTAGGTTTAATTAATTTTAATAAAAAAAATTAGGTTTATTTACAAATAAACCCCTACTACTAGGGATATTTACAAATAAATCCCTAGAAGTTCTGATATTTTACATTCTCCCCCACTAACAAAAAATTTGGTCCCCAAATTTGTTATTTTTAAACTACGATGCAGAAATACTATAAAAATTTAAATCATACCTCAAGCAAATAGATGAGGATATCGAACTCGGATGACATCCTCCAGCTCCCATGTAGCCTCCTCATTCGTATGATGCTGCCATCCGACTTTTACAAGTCGAACGGTCTTGTTCCGCAACTGTCGCTCCTTCCGGTCAAGAATCCACACCGGAATCTCCTCATAGGATGCGTCAGGCTGAAGAGGAACAAGTACCTCCCTCAGAATATGCGAAGGATGAGATATGTATTTCCGCAACATAGATACATGAAATACACTGTGGACACCCGCAAGTGTCGGAGGCAACGCTAGGCGGTATGCAACCTCGCTAACCCACTCCAGTATTTCGAAAGGACCAATATATCGTGGAGCTAACTTTCCTTTCAATCCAAATCTCTTCATCCCCTTCGTGGGTGACACTCGTAAGAACACATGATCGCCTACAGAGAACTCTAATGGGCGACGTCTCTGGTCTGCATAACTTTTCTGTCTATCATGGGCCTCTGACATCCGTCGTCTAATAGTACGTATAAGCTCGGCATCCTGTTGAATACTCTGTGGACCCAAAAACTGTCCCTCGCCAACCTCCTCCCATAATACTGGAGATCGACAAGGTCTACCATAGAAGGCCTCGAATGGCGCCATCTGAATAGTGGAGTGGTAGCTATTGTTATACGCAAACTCTACCAAATGCAAATGATCCTCCCAGCTGCCACCGAAGTCCAGAATACAAGCTCATAATAAATCCTCTAGTGTCTGAATCGTGCGCTCTGACTGACCGTCAGTCTGAGGATGAAAGGCTGCGCTGAATTTGAGCTTCGTACCCAGTGCTTGTTGTAAACTCTGCCAAAATCACGAAGTAAAGCGAGGATCTCTGTCTGAAATAATACTCTCTGGTACTCCATGCAACCTAATAATCTCTCTGGAGTACAAGTCTGCCAAACGGTCCAGAGAGTCAGTCTGACGTATCGGTAGAAAATGAGCAGATTTGGTTAGTCGATCCACGACTACCCAAATCGCATCATGACCCTTCCGGGTCCTAGGCAAACCAGTAACGAAGTCCAAAGTAATATGATCTCATTTCCACTCAAGAACCGGGATCTCCTGTAGTAATCCTGCTGGTCTCTGGTGTTCGGCCTTCACCTGTTGGCAGACCAAACACCTCGCAACAAAATCGAGTAAACCGAAATCCGATAAACCCGATACGACGACAAACCGAAGTATACCAAGTCAAAACAGACTCAGAGCTCCGATAAATCCAAAGTCTAACTATGCCTCTAAACTAAACTAAATTGAACTGCAACAATTCCTGAAAGATCGAACTGCTCTGATACCAAATAAATTGTCACGACCCGGGAGACACCCGTCCGAAAAATTTCGGCAGCATCTCCTCTGTATCTATGACAATTCCCTGGATACATACACATATATAAGGCCCACACGGCCAATCCATAACATGCTATGGATTTATACAAGTAAATAAAAGTAAATGTGACCCACATGGTCACTCAACACATCCTACTATATATGAAATGCATCCGCAACTTCGTTAACGAATAAAACCCGTCAATTCGTCAAAAAGATATAATAAGCAGCAGAAAGCACAGTATACTAAAATCTCGAACAGAGAATAAAATCCGTAAACACCTATACGATGGAAGCAGTGTAATAAAGTCTGAATTAACAATACGATGTATAAACTCGAACTACAAAAGAAAAGTAATACTCCAACGTATACGTCGATACAAATCCACAATACAGAGTATCCATAAAAACTGCTGTGAGATGGTAAAACTGGCAGGATCTCCTCAGCATCAGCTGTAGTCTCCTACCTGATATCTGGGAAGACAGAAAAATCCCAGGGTCCAAAAGATGTGAGTACAAATACTCAGTGGGTAATATAGAAAGACAGTGCATGAATAAAAGAAATAACAAAAGGATAGGTACATACCAAAGGTCAACAAGGTATCAGTAATATCTTTGCAGATAAATAGCAACTAACATGGATCTCATGTAATACATCATATGAATGACATGTCAAGCATAGTGCAACAGTCAAGAGTCAAACAAGTAGACAATCAAAATACAGTATCAGTACGGTCCAGTACATATATATCATGCATATGATGTGCAATGCATGATGCAACTGCCCCACTCACTACAGCACTCGTGCAAGCATCTGAGGCTGGGATGGCCGGCATCAGGGAATCAGTACTCCGCGCCCTACAGTAAAGTAGTCCGGTGATCCAAATCAGGGATCAGTGCTCCGCGTCCGGTGATCCCGTAGCTATGATAAGCTACATATCCTATGGCCGATATCTGACCTCTAATACTCGTCAGCGACGTACCAATCATGTACTCTCCGAGTATACCCCATACGGTGTTGAGGTCAAATCATCGACTCGGCTGCATACACTGCCATACAGCCGTCGACTGCGTACACTGCCATACAGTCGCCATCATCATGATGGAAATAGGGTATAATAACCACCTATGTAGATATACAACTAAGTCATCTACCATCACGATAGACCCACAACAATGGGATTTACAATCGTTATCATGCATCATGATGAGATGCTCAAATCATAGTTATCATCACCTACTATACTAATCAATAAGAGTAGGTACAAGTCATCATGATCGCAAGTATCATAAGAAAGAATCATATCAATAATGATCATACATGCCATATCAAGAATAGAACAGTAATCAGGAATGATAAACCAAGATCAACGGCATAAGGACAAGCATGGTATAACATGAGTAATGAAAAAGGTATACCAATAACAGGAAAGAGTAACATCAAGGTATCAAACTACAATGACTACAACAGAATCATGCACTGGAAAAAGAAAGAACTGTATTGACCAAATACAGTAAATTACCCACCTGATGTATCGAAGATCAAAAACTAGAACCCCCAGAACCCTCGTATATATCAAACTCCAAGTATCACTCAGGGTCCTGCAAATACAATGATAATATCCCTAAATGTCAAAATACACTAAAGGAACCCTAATCAAACCGAAGTTAGTTTAACCCTATTTAATTAATCTAACTTGAGTTAGACTAATCTAACCATTGGATTGCTATTGACATGAATTAACCAATTAATTAATTAATTGCATTAACTAATTAATATAATTAATCTCATGCTTAAACAACCCAAGTTAAACTCACATTAAGTTAATCTTACCTAATTAGGTTCATACTTGTAAGGATGGCTCGAAACAGATCAATCCAATAGGATTAGACCTAATTCCAACCCAACCTATTTAAAAACCTAATCCTAGTTGATTAGATCAATTTCTAAGAAACCAACTCAAGAACAATAGTACAGAACAAATCCTTCAAGACTTGGTTTCAAAGAATTTGCCACCAAACAACATAAACCTAATAAAATCCATAACCGATTCAACATTAATTCATCCTAGTAAATAGAATCATGGTAGACCAATCCAAATTCTAACTTATCTAAACTATGTACAGATTCTAATCGACAAAAACAGAACCATACCTAATTAAGACGCTGATCCCTTTTATCATTTAATCCATAGCCATTCAACACCATCAACAGATCTATTCCATTAAATCCAACTAAAGGAAAACTCACCTCTGATCTAAAGGCTTGATCGAAGAGTACCTTAGATCCCTTGCTCCTTTGATTCCAACAAGATAGAACCTGAACCATTCAAGAAATCCATAACCCTCAATCAATAGATCAAGATTATCAACACAAAGCCTATGAAACCAGAGATTCTAAGCCTTACCTCAAATATGGATCAGCCCCTTTTTCCTCAAACCTCTTTGCCCTGGTATTCTTGCTCAATTCTTGATAGATGTTAGCTGCCAAGACCTAATCAACAGATCCAAGCAAATCCAAGAATACTCGGCTTCAAAATTCAAAAATCTGGACAAATCCATAAGAATCGATCTAACCAGATTCAGAACTTACCTAACCAGAAGCCCTAGGATCCCAATTCCAGCTCTAATCGACGGCATGAGGAAGAAGGAAGGCGGCTCGAATCGAAGCCCTGGATGACTGAGCTCGTAAGGTTTCCTCTGTTCGATCTTGATGAGAGTTTCGACTTCGGGCGGTGACTTAGCTCCAGATGACAAGGCAGAAGAGATGGCCCTAGATGAAGAGGAAGCGGCCGATCATACGATATCTTAAACACGGAGAAGAAGGGAAGAAAGGGGGTTCGACTTCGGGCGTGACTTAGCTCCAGAGAACGGTGACGAGGCAGAAGAGATGGCCCTAGCGCGCGGACGGAAGGAAGAGGAGACAACTCCGGGCGAGATGGGGGTGGCCGAACCTCCTTCCCCAAGGCATCAAAGGTCAAGCGCGATGGAGAGGAGAGGAACTCAGCTTCGACAGCAATGGAGATCGCGGCGCGTGAGAAGGAGAATCGCGCAGCTTTGGTGAGGAGAAGATCGCTGCGTAGAGAGAAGCTTCGGTGCAGGTGGGATCGCGATTTGGGGAGAAAGGAAGAAGCGGGTTTAGGTTAATGGTTAACGGATTCAATAGCTTAACGGGTTTAACATAAAACAAATCCAATAGCCCTATTTCATATAGGCTTTAATTAAGCTATAATGGGCTTAATTTGGGTTCCATTTTAAATCCTAAAATTTAACCCATTGGGTTGACTTAATGGGTTTCATTAAACCCAAATGAAACTCAATCCCAAAATACCTAGCCCTTAATGATTAATTAACCTCTTAACCTTGTTAATCAATTAGGATTATTTATGATTAACCCCTTAAGTTCCGATATTTTACACTCACTGTCTGTGTGGGTGAGAACATTATAACACTACACAGTGTGGGTGCTACCAGGACTAGCTAGATAGCTCTCCTGAAATATAACCCCTCCCTCTTGCGTGTGTGAGTAAGAACATTATAACTCTACACAGTGTGGGTGCTACCAGGAGTAGCTAGATAGCTCTCCTAGAATACCGCCCCCTCCCTCTCGCGTGTAGCTGGTCTATTGTTGGAGCGGGTGATTCCTATCATGCACCTCAGTTCACTACACAGTGTGGGTGTCTAGGAATGTTGAGTGCATATAGTGATATTTTTCCCGCTCCCCACTCACGTGTAGTGATCTGTTATTGGAGGGTGTGTAGTTGTCCTGTTTGGTGCCCCAGTTCACTGCACTGGGTGGATGACTGGGGGTGATGAGTGCAGACAATGACCATGCATATATGTACATGCATTTGTTGTTAGTTGTTTACTGCATTTACGGTTGTTACACTTACTGTTATATGATTGTGGTTGTGCACTTGTTGTTATATTATTGTTGTATTTTGTGATTATTCTTGTATTGTATGATACTTATTAGTTATACGTAGTATGCTAACCATGTTCATTAAGTATCATATTGAAACTGTATATCTTTGATATCCATACTTATATTCCTTTGATACCTTTTTATGTTGTGCACTTCTATCTAGTATCCACTGAGTATTTTATACTCACCACTTAGATCCTAGGATTTTTCTATCTCCTCAAGTAGTAGATAAGGATATTATATTGAAACTTAGAGCTCTGTCGGACTGCCCCCATCTCACAGCAGGAGTTTATTAGTTTCTTTGTGTAGCTTTCGATTTGTAATTGGATGTATGGTTCAGATTGTTTTCGATGTGTGATTTATAGAGTTTTGTGCGTATTTGTGCAGTTTTGTGATTTTAATCTTGTGCGTATTTATGTTTTGGTTTCGTGGTAGAGTTGTTGTTTGATTTTGTTGAGAGCTCTATCGAGGTGCTTTAGGATTTTTACAATATTTGTAGTTAATATGTATTGGTGATCATACCTTGTTGGTATGTGTATGTGGGTTTGGTTTATTAATATGGTTGGTGGTTATATGGTCCCTAGTTTCGGCCGTGTAGGTTTTCATGTTGAAATGTATTCAGAAAAAGTTGAATTGTTATAGGGGAGATGCTGTCGAAATTTTTCGGATAGTCGTCTCTCAAGACGTGACAAGTTCTTCCTTTTGTGACCTATCCTAGTGAGGAAGAAGAAAAGATAGGGCAACAATAAGAGGTTGGGCGGCCAAAACCTAAGAGAGGTTAGGGTTGGCCAAAACCAAAGAGGAGTCTCTCCCAAAACAAAACCCCACCTCCTTATTTATATTATTCTATGGAGAGGTCTTCATTAAAGCTTGAGGAATAAGCCCAAGCCTATATCACATATATAGGTCCGACTCACCTACAAGAGATGTGGACAAAAACTCAAGCTCATGTCGCATGAGTAGACCCAACTTGCTTGCATGAGGCGTGACCCATAAGCGCTTCTAGTGCGGCAAATACTTTTCATATTTGCCATTTGCCTGATCTGTTAGATTTGAGGGGTGTCCTAAGGTAATCACCTTATAAATAGTATACTATTTATTGGATAAATAACAATTCACTATTTGAGTGCACATTCCATATGTGTTTGATTGGATCTTAAACTCAAATACTGAATGTCCGCAATATGATTTATAGTATGAGAGAATCTGTGATTGAATTACAACTAGTGAGTATCTTTACATGTGCAATTATGAATGTATTGAAACTATCCCTAGTTGAGGAATTGATGAGTACGGACGTCATTGATTCTGTCGAGACTAGTATGTTTTGAACTCCTTGGTTAGACAAGCAATTGATCTCGCAGACCGGAGACATTGTATGTTGAGAGTTAAACGTGGATGTTGGTTAAAGGTAACCAGTTTATTGAAGTGATTTACCTTGAGACTTCATATGGTTCTATACATATGTCAATAAAGATCTCAGTGCAGCTTAAGTGCGAGTTTCCTTTGACTTGCAGTATTCAAGTCATCTTGGTCATGGAGACTTATAGTTTGACATCTTAAGAAAATATCTCCAAGGAGGTGTGGACCCGAGATGATTAGGTATAAGTCAAAGTGTCCGAAAGTGTTTGAATAACTCACAAAGGATTCACCACTCCTTGGAAAAATAGACGTATACTTTGCGGCCGTTTGTCAAGATTGTTACTAAAAATCTTTGACCAAAGTATTACATGTCAAGAGTATGAGACTCTTGGACACATGTACAAATAACTTGAATCCACAGACAAGAAAGAAGCTTAGGCTAGATGTGACATAGTTAGCTTAGTGGGGACCGACATATAGACCATGTCCTGAACCAAGCAAGTATAAGACGGTGAAAGGAATGAGAAATTTTAATTGGAGCTGCTGAAAGGTTTAGAATTGTTCTGGAGTCAATCGTTGATTTTTCAATCAATTGGAGATCATGATGTACTACTAGATATCACTCATGATTGTTCCGTAATTAATGATTAATTGCAGATGACCAACATAATCGAGAACCTATTGAGTCATATGCACTACAAGTTCTCTAAATGACTTAAAACAAGTTTGAGAATTGGATTCTCAGAACGAGAGAAATAAAATCTGATTGGATCGGACAAAGGACAATATGATAGAATTTATCTTCTAAAGACGAAACGAACAAAACTGATTTAGTTCAAATCGAATGTCATTTGGTTAGTGAAACAAACGATTTAGTTTTGAACCAAAATTGAACCAACTTGATTTGGTTCATGATAGAAGAGATTTTAACAAAACGGATGTGATGAGAAGCTTCGTCTTGTGAAGACGAAATGAACAAAACTAGTTTGGGTCAAATTAGAATTCATTTGGTTAGTGAACCAAGCGAGTTAGTATTGAACCCGACCGTTCGATTCACTACACTAATCCAGTTTAGGGTTTTTCAGCTGATCCAGTTTCTTTGGGTTGTGTGGTTTTTGAATGATTCAGTTCAAACAGGAAAACTCAAACCCAGTTTATTCCTAACCCTAATCACCGGTTAAACCTAATTTTGAGGAGTTACTATAGCTCCTCAAAATAAAAAGGATCGCGACCCCTATTCCGTCTTTTCTCCCTAGCGACGTGCCCCCTGTTCCGTGTTTTCTCCCTAGCGACATGCCCCCTGTTCATCTTTCCCCCTTCCGTACGGCGCCGTCCACCGATTCCCATTCATGCGGACGTCGCTGGCAGCATGGAGAAGAGGCTGGTCGTGGTGACGAACAGGAAGGAAAAACCTAGAAGCCAAAATCGTGATTTTGTGCCGTGTCTTCTTCCTCCCTCGTTGCGCGCCAGTGCCTCGCCGTCGACCGTCTCGTGCCTCTGCCTCGTCTCCAACCATCGCGCGCTGTTGCTCGCCGTCCGCCTGAGGAAGGCGAAAATCAAAGCTTGAAGGCGGCCGACCTCGATCCTCACGAGTGTCACCGGGTGTGTTTTCCCAAGCACAAAGAGTCCTGACCGGCTCGCTATCATCTCCTCTTTCGGTGGCACGTGATCAAGGTATGCTGATAAAGGAGGTGGCTCTGTTCGGGTTTAAGGGTTTCTTCCTTCCTGCAAGCAAAAGGCAATAGAGGAACCCGAGCGTCGCATGGGTGATCACCGGAATAAAGCCTTGCGTTCTCTGTTTTGCATTACTGACCACAAGAAACAGAGAGCTTGATCTCTCTGCTCCAATGTTGCCGACCGAAAGGAAAGAGACCAGTGCTTTGTTTTGTATTGCAAGAGAGGGAAGGCTATCTGATTGTATTAGGGTTTTTGATGTCGGAATTCGCTGTTTGATCATCGGAAAATATTTTCAGCCATCGGATAAGTTTTTCAACCATTACCAATCAAATCCTGATCATTAGATGACCGTTTGTTAATTTCGTGGAAGCTTACGAAACTTCTAGAAATTATTCCATCTTTATCGGAAGTATTCCGACTATTTGTCCGTTATCGGCGGTCAAATTGTTAACAATTGAAAACTATATCGTGAATACGATTCTTGGTGATAATTCAAAAGCTCCGGAACGATCGCGACAAACGTTGTTGCGTGATTTCTAGAATAAGGCTTCTCTCGATTCAATCGTCATCGATCATCGACTAGTACTTAAGACGATGACGTGACTCGTGGCTTCTGAAATCGTCTAGACGAGAGCTTGGCGTGGATCACCAGTAGAGGCGGGACTCCGACGAGGACCGCTCGATTGATACCAATCCCGCTCAAACGTCATCGAAAGGTATGCGCAAAATTATTTAATTTTCTATAAATTTTAATTGTGCACGTAGAATAATTGTTATTATGAAATTTTAATTTCCTAGTCTAAATATCATGACAAAATGGCGATTATCAAATCCCACACACTTATTTTTACACATCCTGGGCAAGCAAATAAAACTCAAAAATAAAACAAAACACATCTCCCACATTATTCCCTATCAAGACTTCGAAGATTGTAAAATGTATAACTAAGACTATCTAGAGATCAAACATTCATGAATTTACTCGTAGACTATAAGGACTTAGAAGGTAAAGAACACCATTTGTCAATGACAAAGCAAAAGGGTTAGCCATATTCTTCTTCAATTGGAAAGCAACCCAAAGATCTTGGCGCACACTCTCTCAACTTGATACACTTCGACGTGGCACTGCTTTCTCCTCTTTCCTAGCATTCCACAAGATAGTTTAAAGGTCAGTTCATTGCTGAAATTCCAGATTTAAGATTCAAAACTTGAACTCTAAGATAATCTCGACTTGTCTAATGAAGAATTCAACTTTATAAGAGGCCACATTAAGCACTAAAACATCCAAAGATCTAACTCAAGTTGCTGCTATTCAAAAACCAAATTCAGATTTGGCAGCACAATTTCCTTTTTGTTGTTTTTTTCTCCTTGTTCCAGTTTCCTACGGATTCAGCATTTTGAATTCAATGTCACATGGTAGTTAACCTTTGGACATCTTGAGAATCCATTATTCCCATCATATAGGCGAAGAACCAGTACAACTTACAACCATACCTCATTAAGGTTTGACTCATGTAAACCTCTTTACCTCATGCCACCTGCTGATTCTTTTTTTAGTTCAGCTTGAAATTCCAGGGCTTAGATTCAATCAAATTGCAAATTTTAAAACCACAAGGATCTTGGAAAAAAGAACACACCATAGGACACTAAAGGTGCGTTTAGTTCAAATTATCATACATAACATTGGTTATGTGATTATCACATAAACAAAATTACGGGATATAAAATATAACCTAATATTGATTGATTCAATTTATTTGGAGGGAATAAAACATAAACAATTTAACATACACTATATTACTCTTGAATCAAATAAATTAAATTAAAATAATAATGTTAATATTAATAATATTAATATTAATACTAAATTGATAATATATCAAAAATAAATATAATTTATTTATAATTTTTTAAAATTTAAAATAAATTTATATATTTAAAATAATTTAAAATAATTTATTAAATTAATAAATATAATTCATTAATTTTATTTTTTTTAATTTAAAATAAATTTATATATATTTTAAAAAATAAATTAAATAATTATTTTAATAAAATAAGTTATTAAAATAATTATTTTAATATAATAATTTTATTTTAATAAAATAATACATTAAAATAATTATTATAATAAAATAATTTATTAAATTAATAAACATAATTTATTAATTGTATTTTTTTAAAATTTAACATAAATTTATATATTTTTTAATAAAATAATTTATTAAAATAATTATTTTAACAAAATATGTAAGATACAGGAAATTTTTGAAGTGGAGTTCGTCGTGGGCATTGCACTTTGATCACCTCCGTACTATTTTTAAAAAATTGAAGAGGAAGCGCCTATATGTCAACAGGAAGAAGTGTTCTTTTTTTACTACATCGGTATCTTTTCTTAGTTTTATTGTCTCTACTGACGGTGTTCATGCAGATTCAACAAAGATAGATACAATCTTGGAGTGGCTTCAGTCAATGACTTTGCATGATGTTAAGAGTTTCCATGAGTTGACTTCTTTCTACCGCCGGAGATGACGGAGGCACCGGTGCTTACACTTCCTGATTTTGATCGATTTTATAGGATGACACATTTTATAGCCTGCAAGAAGACTATGGATGTTGTCTGGATTGCCCATCTTTACTTCAAGGAGATCGTGCGTTTACATGGTGTTCCTAGATCTATGACTTTAGATCAAGATACAAAGTTTATCAGTTAATTTTGGAAGAGCTTGTGAGAAAAATTGGAAACACAACTGAACTTTAGCAGTATCTACCACTGTCAGACAGATGGTCAGATCGAGGTGGTGAATCAAAGTTTGGGTAATCTTCTGAGGTGTCTGATAGGAACTAAACTGAAGCAATGGAATTTGACTCTATTATAAGTAGAATTTACTTATAATCGGTCAAGAAATAGAACCACAGATTTCAGTCCTTTTGAAATTGTCTATGGGCGTAATTCATCTGGTTCCAATATTCCATGTTACGCGACGACTTTTGATTCATCAACACTTAAAGAATTTTTATTTTTGAAGACACTATCCTGAACTCGAGGATGAGTTCTTTTCAACCTGGGTCGTCTGATGCAGGAGCATCTAGCAACATGATTAGTTTATATCTTCCGATACAATTATATTCCCCTTTGAGCTATGATGAGAAGAAATCGAGGCTATTAACCTCTCTTTCAGACTTTGAAGAAGAACGATTAAGGCTACTAACAAGGAAGATGATCAACCCGTGGCCTCCTGATGTTATATTCGTCAGCAGATCGATGAGAATTTCTAAAGCCTAGCAACTACTAATGAATTTTATTGATTTGGTGCAAGATAATCTTCTTCCTAGGTGACCATCTGACACTACTCTAAACTCAAGGACGAGTTTCTTTCAACCTGGAGCACCTGATACAGGAGCATCTAAAGTTTTTTATTATTAATTTTGATAATTTTTATTTTTGAAGTTTTTGGTATTTAGAGTACCTATCTCTTGTTATTCTTCCGAATTAATAAGTTTTAGAAGATTATTTTTGATGTTCGCAATCGAACCACAGATTCAATATTGCCCCCAGGATAATCGCTATCCCGTCCGGCGTCAGTATCACCATTTTAATCTTGAAGAATCTTGTTCCATAACCATTAATTTTGATTTTTTTAAATTCTTGAATCATGTCCCTATAAATAGTCTTTAACCTTTCTTCTTTTAATTTCATCCTTGAATCTCAAATTTCGATAGTGAATATCGAATTTAAATCTCAATTTCATTGTTCATCCTCTGAAAAAATGAGTATAGTTGTGAATCTTGAGTTTTAGGTCTTGAATTCCAATCTTCAACGTTGAATTACAAATCCTTCTTCAGCGAAAGGTGGAATCCACCACCCTAGTAGCCCCACACAGTCGGCCCCATAACTATTTGTGATGAGGTAAATAAAAAAACTGCAGTTGGCCACTACGGGGAAGGGCATTACATTGGCTTCGCCAAGATTTCGAATTACTAATCCTTAAACCATGAAGGTAGAGCCTTTTATGTTGTTTATGATTCCTAATCCTTGAATCATGAAGGTAGAGTCCCTGACTCAAACTC
This sequence comes from Curcuma longa, assembly GCF_044706935.1. Taxonomy (NCBI): domain Eukaryota; kingdom Viridiplantae; phylum Streptophyta; class Magnoliopsida; order Zingiberales; family Zingiberaceae; genus Curcuma; species Curcuma longa. The sequence continues at coordinate 16,581,147 of NC_133862.1, read as the reverse complement.
GAATGGTGTTATTAGAACATCAATCATATTCGTGAATCTCGATCTATGATTTATACTGAAATCTTTCTGTTAAATCATCTTGAATCCAAGCTTTCATCTATATCTCGAATTTGTATAGAATCTTGGAGTCTTAAAATCTTTTTTTCGAATCTTTAATTTTGAACTAAATTTTGAAATTTGTTTCTCGATCTTAACCTCCAATCACGCATTTGAATCTTGTTTCTCGATCTCCAAAAATACTACTAATCAATTGGGTCTCGAACTCCACTAACATATTTAAATTTGCTAGTTGAATTCAAAATAGTTGAAACTTCGATCTTCCTTCTGATGATTAAATATTGCAAGTCAAATGTTGTACCTTCATAATCATTAAAAAAATCTTGTTCTGTAACCTTTAATTTTGACTTTTTATTCTTAAATTGTGTCCCTATTAATAGTCTTTAATATTTTGCATTGAGTTTTATCCCTGAATCTCGAATTTCAACCATTAATATATCAGTTAAAATCTCACATTCGATTTTCATCCTATGAAAAATTGGATATCATTGTCGAATCTTGAGGTTTGCATTCCTAAATTTTGATCTTAGACCTTAAATTAGTGCATTTTGTGTTATTCTTGATTCCTAATCTTTGAATCTCAAAGGTAGAGCTCCGGACTGAAACTCGAATGCTATTAATGTATCATCAATTGTGTTGTTGAATATAGATCTTCAATTTAATTTGAAATCTCTTTGTTAAAGCATCTTGAATCCAGAACTTCCATCTGAAATCTCAATTTTGTATAGATTCTTTGACTCTTGAAATCTTTTTCAGAAGTCTTTAATTTTGAATTTCACGTTCGAATTCAAACAATCCTACTGAATTTTGAAACTTGTTTCTTGATCTCGACCTCCAATCATTCACTCGAATCTTGTTTTCAAATTTTCAAACTTGCTACTGAATCAATTAGGTCTCATATTGCAATGACATATTTAAATTTGGTTGTTGAATCCAAATAGTTGAAACTTCAATCTGAGGATTAAATGTTACATGTCGAATATTATATCACCTTCTTAATCTTTAAAGTATCTTCCTCTAACCTTTAATTTTGATTTTTTTTATTCTCAAATCGTGCCCTATTGATAATAGTCTATAATAATATTTCACTTTAGTTTCATCCTTGAATATCGAATTTCGTTGTCCATCCTCTAAAAAATTGAGTATCATCATCGAATCTTGGTTCTGGAGTCCTAAATGTCGATCTTTGACCTCAAATTAGTGCCTTTACATTGTCCTTGATTTCTAATCCTCGAATCTCAAAGGTAGAGCCCCGAATTCAAACTTGAATGTTGTTATTGGATAATGAAATTTGTTCTTTAATCTCAATCTCCGATATATACTGAAATCTCTTTGTTGAATCATCTTGAATCTAGAGATTTCATCTGAGTCTTGAAATCATTTTATCAAGTTTTTAATTTTGAACTTCGCACTAGAATTCAAAGGATCCTATTGCCGCTTAATTTCAAAACATGTTTCTCGATCGCAACCTCCAAACATGCATTTAAATTTTATTTCTGAATCTCCAAACTTGCTACTAAATCAATTGGGTCTCAAAGCTATCACACATTTGAATCTTGTTTCTGAATCTCCAAACTTGCTATTGAATCAATTGGGTCTTGGACTCCAATAACGTATTTAAATTTGCTTATTGAATCTAAAATAGTTGAAACTTTGATCTTCAATCTTAGGATTAAATGTTGCTCATCAAATATTGTATCACCTTCTTAATCATTAAAGAATATTGTTCTCTATCCTTTAATTTTGATTTTTTTCTCAATTCCTTTCCCTATCAATAGTTTTTAATATTTCACCTTTAGTTTCATCTTTGAATCTATAATTGGGATAGTTAATATCGAGTTTAAATCTCAATTTTGATGTTCATCCTCTGAAAAATTTAGTATCATTGTTGAATCTTGAGTTCTAAGGTCTTGAATTTCAATCTTAGACCTCGAATTAGTCTCTTTTACATTGTTCTTGATTCTTAATCCTTGAATCACCAAGGTAGAGCCCCTGACTCAAACTCTAATGTTGTTATTGGATAATGAATCGTGTTCCTGAATCATGATCTCTGATTTATACTAAAATATCTCTATTGAATCATCTTGAATCTAGAGCTTTCATCTGAATCTCAAATTTATATAGGTTCTTTGAGTCTTGAAGTCTTTTTCTTGAGTTTTTAATTTTGAACTTCACTCTCGAATTCAAAGGATCCTATTACTACTGAATTTCGAAACTTGTTTCTTGATCTTAACCTCCAAACATGCATTTAGATTTTGTTCTGAAATCTCCAAAATTTCTACTGAATCAATTGGGTCCCAAACTCCAATAACGTATTTAAATTTATTAGTTGAATCAAAATGGTTGAATCTTCAATCTTCAACTAATAATTTTGAAGAATCTTGTTATCTGACCATTAATTTTGATTTTTAATTCTCGAATCCTATTCTACCATAGTCTTTAACCTTTTGCCTTTAATTTAATCCTTAAGTCTTGAATATCGATTGTTAATGTTGAGTTTAAATCTCAATTTCGGTATTCAATCTCTGAAAAATTGAGTATCGTTGTAAATCTTACATTTTGGAGTCTCGAATTTCAATCTTTATTTTTAATTCATAATCCTTGAATCTCAAAGGTAGCACCCCAGACTCAAACTCGAATGATGTTATTAGATCATCAATCGTGTTCCTGAATACAGATATTCAATTTAAATTGAAATCTCCCTATTAAATCATCTTGATTCCAAAGCTTCCATTTGAAATCTTGAATCTGTATAGGTTCTTTGAGTCTTGAATTCAAAGAATCCTATTGAATTTCAAAATGTGTTTCTTGATCTCAACCTATAATTTTGTTTCTGAATCTCTAAATTTGTTGCAGAATCAATTTGGTCATGAACTCCAATAACGTATTTAAATTTGATAGTTGAATCTAAAATAGTTGAAACTTCGATCTTCAACTTGAGGATTAAATGTTGCACGTGGAATACTATATCCCTTCTTAAGCTTGAAGAATATTGTTCTTTAACCTTTAATTTCGAATCCTGCCCCTATCAGTAGCCTTTTAACCTTTCACCTTTAGTTTCATCCTTGAATCTTAATTTCAGTATTTATCCTCTGAAAAATTGAGTATCATTTTCAAAAATTGAGTTAGAGTCCTGAATTTTTATCTTCAATCTCGAATTAGAGCCTTTTGCGTTGTTCTTGATTTCTAGTCCTTGAATCTCAAAAGTAGAGCCACGGATTCAAACTCGTGTGTTGTTATTTGATCATGAATCTTGTTCCTAAATCTCGATCTTTGATTTAAATTGAAATCTTTTTGTTGAATCATCTTGAAGCTTTCATCTGAATCTCTAATCTGTATAGGTTCTTTGAGTCTTGAAATCTTTTATTTGTGTCTTTAATTTTGAACTTCACATTCAAATTCAAAGCATCCTATTGAATTTTAAAATTTATTTCTTGATCTTGACCTCCAATTATGCATTTAAATCTTATTTTTGAATCTCCAAGCTTGCTACTAAATCAATCGGGTCTCGAATTCCAATAACGTATATATATTTTCTAGTTAAATCCAAAATAGTTGAAACTTTGATCTTCAATCAAAGGATTAAATATTGTACATCGAATAATGTATCACCTTGGATTGCATAGATTGCGTTGTTGCTTAACTCTACCCATGCTTGGCACCGCTCTCGTCTTCTTTCCTGTCGCTCAACTTTTTTGTTCAAGTAGAGATGATCAAGATTAGGAACTCAAAGCTCAATTGAGTGAAACCATAGGCAAAGTTATTATAATATAATAATAGTAGAGCGGACCTTATCATAGTGGCGATCCCGTGACGAGTGAACAAAGTGATGTAGCTCAGGTAGGTATGGGTAGCTTGGGCAAGTTCGTAGGTCTTCAATATGCTTCCTCTTTCCCAAGAAGTAGTGCACAATGGAGATGACTCAACATCGGGAGAAGCGCTCTCGCTCAACTATCCCCTTGGAAGTGAGAATCAAAGTGAACCAGACTAGTGTTGCCAATGCAAAGGTAAGCCCAAGTCGGTTATGGGCTAGAGTCAAGCTATGCGAAATCTTTGCAATGGCTAAGTTACATCGCAAAGCATGCACACTCAACTCAAGCTTTAGGGAGGTTTGACCAAACAATGTGAGGATGGGATTAGGCAGTGAGGAATCACAACTTGAATTAGAGGGTGAAGGGCTTCGTTGAGCGACTGTTTTCTTTGCAATCCAGCTAATGCTGGGGTTGGGTACTTTGCTCTGGGCTCAAGATAGGTTCGAGCATGTAGGAAAGATTCATCGGTTTATAATCCCTCTCTATGTAGAATGGATGGCCATGAACTCTACTAAACTAAGACTTCATTTATTTGATTTCTCAGTCAAAGTCAATAAAGAAAAGTTAATTGAATCGGAGAAAACTATTCCTCTTTAGCCTCGTGCTAATTCTTTCACTTACCTTTCCTCTGTGAAACTAGAATTCAAAGAAAATGCTCCACATCACTGCTCTTGATCTTTTTATCTAGAGAAATAAAAACTAGAGTAACGTATTCATATTCAAAAGGCTGAGCTCGAACTCTTTATAATGATGCGCTATCTTGAACTCATTCATATACATAAGGATTTAGAAGTATGAAATTAAGCCTCCTTATCGAGGGCTGAAGATTCCCCTTCTCTTTTCCTCCATGAAAGATGAATAACTCAAAGTTCACTTCACTTCCAGATCGGAACTCATTTATATTCATAAGGAAAGTTCATAACTCTTTAGATTTGGCTTCAGACTTCCTCTCATATACTCTTGAACTCAAGCTCTAGTAAGCCTCCTTATCAGGGCTTTTCCTAAGTTACCAATTAACTGAAATTCTAGATCTTAGGCAGTCGTAGACCAGGCTAGGCAAGGACCGTAGTCTATTAAATCAAGGTGATGCCCCCAATAGTCAGTGCTTTCTCGATCTTTTGTAATTCAATAACACTGTTAACTCATTACTAAGAGAGGAGGGAAAAGCGAATGAGCGTCCTCTCCTTACGTTACGCATGTGAAATCTGATTCTCTTTTCCCTTACTTTCGTTCACTTTTGAGCTTTCATGAAAGATCTTAGTCTTCGTGGACCGGGCTAGGCAGGGACCGCTGTCCACTCAAGGCAAAGCCCCATTGGGCATGTAGCTTTTTTGATCAACTGTAATGGAAGAACAAAGTGAACTCATTACTAAGAGAAGTGCATGTGTAAAGCTTGAGTGAATGAATAAGGCTGACCTTTCGCTTATTTGATTGCCTTTCCATTCAAGAACTAAGTTCACTCATTACTTGGAATTATCTTCTCTCGATTAATGTAAACAAATTCAATACCGAAATAGATTTATATGAATGTAAATCAACTTTTACATTATATGATATAAAATCTATGCTCATCTCATGCTCATTGGATAGTCATAAATGGTGGGCCATTTATACTCCTTTCTCCCTAATATTGATGGTGGATCCCAGCAACTCGTTCATGGCTATTCAAAACTACGGAAGATCTACCCTCGGTCTTACTTTTAATCAGACGAGGAGCAAGTGAGTAGGGATGATAATAGTGCACATAAGTGCATATGAGGTCGAGGTGGGGACTCTATTATAAGCAAGGCCTGGAATGAGTGGTGGAGATTGAATTTCAACAAATAAAATAGATAGAAATTTTGTTTTCTTGTAGCACGATTGTTAGAAAGTCACTAGTCTCCAATTAGAGGAAGTAAAAAGCGGCACCAAGGCAGGTAATTGAAGTAGCGAGTTATTTAATTTGAGATCGGGTAGAGTGATCAGTATAAGTATAGTATCATAAAGAAAAATAAGTTAATTGACAATGAATGAACGGAAGGTTAAGGTTAAGTGTAAGTAAAGGATAGAAGGGAAAGTAGGTCATTGACTCTAGGATGGAACCACCTACCTCCTTATACTATTCTTTTAATGTTACATAAGACCTATTCTTCTTTGTTCAATTTTGGTGGCTCTTTGTTGTGATCTTGAAACCTCTTAAAATGTGGTAGGATAGGAAAAAGGAGTCAAAAAAAAACTCGACTATTCATCATACGATAGTGGCCGAAACAAAATACAAATCCAACGAAGAGGAGCTTTCTGGCTTGTAGTGCCAGATCTCTTCATACTAACTCAAAGTTATTATATATATAATGGGTGAGTATCTTGACAAGATCAAGCAATGAATAAAGCTTGGCTTGCGAAGGGTAATGGATAGACCCGATTTGGAAAGGTTTATTTTCTGTTGGCCTATCTGTTGAGTGCTTATAGTTAATTAGAAAGGTCTTACATGGGAAAAGAGGTTGAACTCATATGCACTCATTCAGGATGGGAAAAGAAAAGACAAGAACAACTGAAAGAGTTCCCATCCATTCTAATTGAGACAAACATAAAGGGAGTTGGAAAGAGCTAACAGTAGTGGTCCGAGTAGATTAATAAAGAATTAAACCACTAACTGGAGAGGAATACCCAGAACCAACGCAAGACGGCTAAAAGGGAATGAGTGGAATAAATGGCATATGCTCCTAATTATGCTCGTCCCTCTCCTTAGTCAATCAAGTTCTTTTTGGTCCCTTCTTCTAGTTATATTCTAGGAAAGAAAGAGTTCATTTGTTTTGGCAGCAGTTCTAGGTTCAAGTTCATTAGTCATAGTACTAGTTCTAGGAAAGAGTGATAGGATTTACTTAAATGCATTAGTTTAGGCCTCAAAGCCTAAACACAATGCCTAGAATATATTTGGAACAACGCAAAAAGAAGCCTACTTTGGAGCTTTACCATGGCACGGGTGGGATCTTCTCTTAAGATAGCTCTTTTCACCTATGAATCTTCCTATTGAATTGGAGCTACACAGAAAGAGTTCATGTTAAAAAGATCGCTTAAGGAAGTAGACATTCAGGCAAGGACTAAAAGAGTAGAAGTAGCTGCTCCAGTTTATGTTCATAGTTCTGGTGCCCTTGCTTTATGAGTTGAATCTGGTTTAAGGCTTCTATCCTCTTGAAAGAGATGCTTCTCATTCGTCAGCATGTAGACCCGAACTCTAGCTCTAAATAACAAATAAATTACATTGCGTTCAAGCTTTCTATTCTAGGCATTACCTTACGTTGAGGAGGTCTAATATGGTTAGAGTAATGGCACTTTGACTTATAGGTTAATTTGTCCGGTTAGTGCTCTACTGGAGAGAAAGAACTTCCAAAGATTCCCCTACTAGCTTAGAGGGAGAGAAAGAACACTTCTAAAGATTCCCCTTATTATTCATTTAATGCACGACATAGGCAAGAGATAAAGATTCCTCTTATTATTTATGCATGGGACAAACAAGAGAAGAGATATTAAGTTATGCACGGGATAGACAACAGAAGAGATATTCAGGGAACAGGATGGAGTTGTTATTATCCCTTTTAAGAGAACAACAATCATTCCTACCTCGGACAAGAAAGAAGGCCTATCAACATCTTAAGACAGGAGCTTAGAGCTGTACCGACGTATTAGTTTAAATAGAATGTGCTACTAAAGATTTGATTAATCTATCCCAATTCGCCGCTTCGTTATCTTATCTCTCACCCCTCTATTGAAAGATTCAACCTTCAAACTAACAAGAAAGCTTCAAGCAATGACCATAGGGAGCAATTCAAGCATAATCAATAGAGTTCCCGTCGTTTCACTCGTTTGTCGCTTCTTCCCGTCACTTTGGTCCCCCTGTTACTAAAGCAATGAGTGAAATAGTAGTAGATATGTGAATAGAAGGAAGGGGCATAAGTGCTTGACTAACTAAGGAGAGGGTTGAGCGATTATTATAGCTATAGCGATTTGGTGTTTCAGTTTAAGTTTAAGTTCTGGCATTACACCTCTTTCAAGAGAGTCAAAGTTCTCCAACTTATTGAGCATATAGCTCCTTTCCTAAGGGTCAAAGTATAGGATGAATTTATAAATTGAGTTTAGTCAAAAAAAAAAATACTGGGGTTGTTACTGTACTCATACTTTCTTTATAAGATAAGCAGTTGTCGCCCTTAAGAAAAAAGGTAGGAAAGAAAGAGAACGACTGAAATGAAAGAGTCACTCTTTGGGAGGCCCGGTCAAGCTTCTTTGGTAATAAGAATAATTCTTTGTTCTGGGTAACTGTGAAGTCTAACCTCCCTAAGACTCTTTGGACAGCTTTAACTACTACAACAACAAGAAGAGACTTGGGAGCAGCTACAAGCACAGATTCAACTAGAAAAGCTTTAAACCTAGAACAACTACCTTTAGCACCCAACAATAGTCGAATATCTTCACTTGGCCCTCTCGCATTTGCTCGAGCCTATCTAAATACCCTTCATTCTTATCGATAAATCTAGAACACTCCTTCCATTCATTGAAAACGGTTGAGTTTAATTGAAGAATATGCTTAGACTATATGAGATGTTAGAATCTAACTTATTATTCTTGCCCTATGAAGAGGAAGGGTCATCTTCAAGAATCAAGCTGAAGTCTCAAAGAAGAGCATGAACACTTCCTTAAAGAATCAAGCTGAGTGGGAAGAGGAAAGGGAGAGAAAAGTAGATGATACTCGTCTAGCAACTGAAAGAGATTAGACTCATAAAGGAACTGTCACAAAATGTGCAACACAAACATATACCTGGAATGCCTTAATAGAGTTTGACTTTGGATATTCACTTAACCTTACGAGTGATTCTTTGGGTTCTCCAAGAGTTCATTCCAAGAAGGTAGTCTTCTAGCCCATGGGCTCTTGAAGCAATCCATGCTTAAGCCCATCTTTTGTAAGAGTTAATTTTGGAAGTTTGTTTCTTTATTTCCTGTCCCATTCCTTGATAAGTCGCCCAACCCTTGAGTTACTGGGAGAGATGAGTGAAACAGTAGTAGATTTCTCAAGCAAATTCTGAAAGGGACGAGTGCAACAACTTGGAGACCCAAAGGGTAGATAGTGCACCAATGGGCTTGACCATCAAGGATTGGTGTTGTGTAAAAAAATCTTGGGTTTCCAACTTTCAAGCTTACTTCAACTCACTTTTAGAATTTTGAATCCGTTAAACAAAATTTCTTTTTATTAAGATTTTTTTTATTTTATAAGTTAAAATTTTGGGTCTATATAAACATCTTATAAGTTGATATTTAGATAAAAGAATTTTGATTTAATAATATTTTCGACAATGTCGGTTATTTTCCTATCTCTTGTTATTCTTCCAAATCAACTGGTTTTAGAAAATTATTTCCGGTATTCACAGTCGAACCAACGGATTCAATATTACCCACAGGATAATGCTATCTCGCTCGGCATCAGTTGATATCAGAGCATTGTCCACAGAATAATCATTATCCCGTCCGATGTCGACACTTAAACAAAATAATAATTCACTTAGTAACAAAAAACAATCTAAACTAATAATTCACTTAGAAATATGATTTCTTTCCGACAAAAATATAAATGATTTTAAAATCAATAGAATCTATATGAGTCACATAGAACTATATATTTAGAGAATAAAATGATTGTGCTTCATATTGCATCCTTGAAAAAAAAATATTTCATCATTTACTCTGCAGAAGGATTCAAATATTTTATTACTATTTTTAATCATTTTTATTTTTAGTAAGTTTCAAAATTTTTGATATTTAGAGTAGTTTTAAAAAATTTTATTTTTTTATATTTGAGGATTTTATATCCGTTTAGGATTTTTAAGATTCGAATCATTAAAAAATTTTCCTTTCTATTAGGATTTTTTTTACAAGTTAGAATTTTGAATCTATATAAACTATTGTCTAGTTAATATTAGGAAAAAAATTTTAATTTAATAATATTTTCGACAATGTCGTTTATTTTTCTATCTCTTGGTATTCTTCCAAATTAACAAGTTTTAGAATATTGATTTTCAACGATCGTAGTCAATCAACGGAATCAATATTGTCCACAGGATAATCGCTATCCCGTCCGACGTCAGTTGATATCAGAGCTCTCAGATCTGATGGATTATCATCGTGATCATGATCGTTATTGTAACAAGCAAGTTCCGATTAAAAAAGTCTCGCACCGTGGTTATAACACCTAAGACGAGATACTTAAAGATCTACAGAGACAAATTGCAAAATTATCCCAACGTCTAATAGCATAAGATCTTAAAAGTCTTAAGTTTCCTTATCCTAATTCTACTTCTACTTTTAAAAACTCCTATCACAATCGTGAAAGTCATGATCAAAAGGAGTGATATGGAAATATCGAGTTTTCAGTTGATCTTCCCAAATTTTTTGGTACATCGATTACAGATCGAGGAATTCGTTGATTAGCTTAATGAAGTGGAAAGAATTTTTTATTACGAGAAAGTATTCTATCGTGTTAAAGTGAAATTGGTTGCCGTCAAATTCAGAAGCAAGCATCCACATGGTGGGAGTAATTGAGACGCTCACGTGATAGACAAGGTAAGGCTAAGATCACAGATTGGGAGAAGGTGAAGAAGAAGATGAAAGATTACTTTCTTCCATTTGAATACACTCAGTCTCTATCTCAATGACTTCATACATTAACACAAGATGTAAGTTCCCAACGTGTCATAGTTGGTGAAAAGTCACAAAATTGAAAGTCAATGATTAGGGACAAACAAAACTGTTGGTCATCTCACCCTCAAGATTCGTATTCTATCCGGCTGTCCTCACAAGGCAACAATATATTGATTGAGGACATGGAAGGCCAAATTGAAATATTTAGTAATCTAGTTTATGACGATACTGACGAAGAAAAAATAGACCTAAACAAAGCATTGATTCAAACACCAGAAGCACATTTTATCCGACGACAATCTGTTGTCTGGTTAATCTATCAACGAAGCCCCAGTCTCCATCATCTCGCCTTGGATTGACCCGGCGTCCCAATGTATTCAGCATGCAGACAAGACGAGACCAATGTAATTAGCGAACCGATATATGACGATGATGAAGTTAACAAAGATATAAACTATGAAAAAGAGGAATCAAATATTAACAGTGTTCTAGTTATAAAAAACTAACAAACAAGGTAATTTAGAATTATTTGTTTGCAGTGATCAAAATCAACAATGTGAGAGCATAGTTATTGAGACACAAGAGGAATCCAAAACATCTATCATAGAAGCTAATAATGAAGAAAGCAAAGAACTTAACAATATCCACCATGAGAAGGAAGATGGGACTATTGTAAGAGCTTATGAGAAGCAGTTTGCAGTCGAAGAAATTTCTTCTATGGTGTTAATCAAGATGAAAGAAATTACTGAAGCCTATCTTGGATCTGTCGTGAAGAATGTTGTTGTCACCGTCCCTGCTTATTTCAATGACTCCCAACACCAAGTCATAAAGGATGTTGTTGTCATTTCTAATCTGATTGTGATGAGGATCATCAATGAGCCCACTGGTGTTATTGCCTATGGACTTGACAAAAAGGCAAGCAATGTTGGTGAGAAGAATGTTCTCATTTTTTTATCTTGATGATGATACTTTTGATATCTCTCTTCTTACCATTAAGGAGGGTATCTTTGAGGTCAAGGCTACATGATGCTTCTCTTAGTGGTGAGGATTTTGATAATCACATGGTCAATTATTTTGTCCCGGAATTCAAGTGAAAAAACAAGAAGGATATCAATGGTAACCCTAGGACTCCCGAGAGATTGAGGACATCATGTGAAAAGGTCAAGAGAATACTCTCCTCCACTGCACAGACTACTATTGAAATTAATTCCTTGAAGGAAGACGTCCATTTCTATACCACCATTATGAGACAAATTTGAGGAGTTTAATATGGACTTATTCAAGAAGTGTATGAAGCCGGTGGAGAAATATTTGAGAGACGTAAAGATGGACAAAAGCAACGTCCACAATATCATACTCATCGACTGATCAACATGGATTCCCAAAATCCAACTACTAAAAGATTTATCGAGTTAATGTCAAATGATCCCTCTTGGACTACCACCTAACACTACTTTAAATTCAAGGACAATTTTTTTTCAATCTGAGACGACTGATACAAAATTTTATTATTATTTTTGATAAGTTTTATTTTTAATAATTTTTAAAATTTTTAATATTTAGAATAATTTTAAAAATTTTTATTTTTTATATTTAAAAATTTTAAGTCCATTTAGAATTTTTAAAATTTTAAATTTGTTAAAAAAAATTTCTATTAGAATGTTTTCTTTCTTCTACAAATTATGATTTTGAATATATAGACTATTATCTAATTAATGTTAGAAAGAAATTTTTAATTTAATAATATTTTTGACAATGCTGTTTATTTTTCTATCTCTTAGGATTCTTCCGAATTAATAAGTTTTAGAATATTAATTTTTGACGATTGTAATCAATCAATGGAATCAATATTACTCGTAAAATAATCGCTCTACCGTCCGACATCATGATATTAGATCCACATTCTCTACAAAAGCTCTATAAATCCAAACTTATTGAAAAGTGCATAATGCTTTCCAACAAGATCTACCAAGAAGAATGCACTTTTGTTTTTGAATCTCTTGATGCAATTTGACTTTCTGCAACAACTGTGGGTGTATACTTTTACTAAACAAGTATTATTTCAGCAAAAGGTGGAATCCGCCACTCCAACGGCCCCACACGGACGATCCCACAACCATCTGTGAGGAGTTAAATCAAGAAGATACAGTTGGCTATGACGAAAAGGCATTACCTCGACTTCGCCGAGATTCAACTCTTGTCCACTTCAACAACTCTGCTCCGTCGTAATCAACTCAACTATGTCTCGACGGCTACTAAACAAGTATAACTTGATTAACTAAAAAATTGCACAAATAAATACTACTTGTACTATTACCTTGATTTCGGAATTCGTTGAATCTGGATATCCATTCGATGATCGTTTTACATCATCTTCTGAGTCACAATCTGAACACAAAATGTTCCAATTTGTTTGCTTGTTCAATAGTCATGCCATGTCGGATGGATGGAACCTATTTAAATAAACATTTATTTAATCAGCATAGACCGTAGCTAAGCAGACTTTTAAACTAGGAGAAAACAACCTTAGTTGCAAGAATTTAAATCCTAAGAATTGATCCTCATGCAGATACAATAACGGATAGGATATCATCTATGGAACATGAAAGCAAAAGATGAAAATTTTAATTATCCATTATATCTGTTAACGTGAAATAATATAAAATCTTATATCATTAAGAGATACAAACCCCTCTTTATATAGGAGATTTATGGACCTAGTCTAGGAGATTTATTCTAATAAATATAACCAACACTCCCCCTCAAGTTGGAGCATAGATATTAATCATGCCCAACTTGTTACAAAGATAATCAACTCGGATCCCATTCAAAGCTTTTGTGAAGATGTCCCCCAATTGTTCTCCAGTTTTTACATATTCTGTAGTAATCAAACCTTGTTGAATTTTCTCACGAATAAAATGACAATCAATTTCAATGTGCTTAGTTCGCTCATGGAACACGGGATTCGAAGCAATGTGAATAGCAGCTTGATTATCACACCATAGTTTTGCTGGTATTGAAATTTTGAGTCCTACTTCAGTTAACAATTGATATATCCACATTATTTCACACACAGACTGTGTCATAGCCCTGTATTATGATTCTGCACTGGATCGTGACACAATCTTTTACTTTTTACTCTTCCATGATACTAAATTTCCTCCAACAAAGATACAATAACCTGAGGTAGACCTCCTATCCATTTTGGAACCTGCCCAATCTGCATCTGAAAAACATTCAATACGAGTGTGCCTATGATTCTTATATACAATACCTCGTCCGGGTGCACCCTTCAAATAACACAAAATTTGTTCTAATGCTGCCTAATGATGAACCTTTGGAGATGACATATACTGACTAACAACACTAACCGAATATGCAATATCTGGACGAGTCAAGGTAAGATAATTCAACTTTCCAACCAACCTTCGATATCTCTCTGGATATTCAAATAATTCTCTGTCTGCTGTAAGATCCACGTTCTGAGTCATTGGAGTACTACAAGGTTTTGCCCCTAACTTTCCCGTCTGAGTTAATAAGTCACAAGACGAGCTTTTAGTCTGGCAACTGACCCATCTGGATTGACTTTAACATTAAATATCCATTTACATCCAATATCTTATTTTCCTGGAGGTAGATCAACCAAGTCCCAAGTATCATTATCATCTAAGGCTTTCATTTCTTCTATCATTGCATCTCTCCAACCAGGATGAGATAAAGCCTCACGGACAGTTTTAGGAACAGAAATAGAGTCAAGTGAAGCAATAAAAGAACAAGAAGAGGACGACAAGCCATTATTAGAAACAAACAAAGAGATAGGATAAGTACACTGACGTTTACCTTTTCGTAATGCAATAGGAAGATCATCATTCGGAATTGGATCTGATAACGAAGTAATAGGTGCAGGACATGAATCAGGAGGTCGACGCCTGGAGTATATTTCAATAATAGGAGGCTTGACAAAAGTCGATTCTGGGACAAGTGTAGAGGATGTAACAGAATATACTAATAAATCATCATCTTCCTTTTGAGAAGTCGGGATATGTGAGGATGAGAAATAAGGTATGTCTTCCATGAAAGTAACATCAATTGAAACAAGATATTTATCAATACTAGGACAATAACACCTATAACCTTTTTTGAAGACGAGAGTAACCAAGAAAAATACATTTCAAAGATTTGTGGTCTAATTTAGTGACTTGTGGACGAACATCCCGAACAAAACAAGTGCTACCAAATATCTTAGGGTTAACAGGAAACAATGACTTGTTAGGAAACAAAATTTTGTATGGAATCTCGTCACGAAGAACAGAGGATGGCATACGATTAATGAGAAAACATGCAGTAGACACCGCGTCTGCCCAGAAAGACTTGGGAACGTTCATTTGAAATAAAAGAGCTCGTGCTGTTTCTAGAAGATGTCTATTCTTACGTTCAGCCACACCATTTTGGGATGGAGTATCAACACAAGAGGTTTCATGAAGTATACCATTCTGACTCATATAAGATTGAAATAGACTGGATGTATATTCTTTGGTATTATCACTTCTTAAAGTACGAATGGACATATTGAACTGAGTTTTAATTTCCATACAAAAAGCACAAAATAAAGAAAATAACTCAGAACGATTTTTCATTAAATATAACCAAGTTACACGAGAATATCCACAAAAGTGACGAAATACCTGAAACCAGGTTTAGACAGAATTGGACAAGGACCCCAAATATCAGAATGAACTAATTCAAAAGGACTAATAGCACGTTTGTTTATCCTTGGACTTGAACTATGACGGTGATGCTTTGCAAATTGACATGACTCACAATTTAATGAAGACACGCTACTATATTGTGGACAGAGTTTCTTGAGCAATGGAAGGGATGGATGTCCTAACCTACAATGACCTCAAAAGGAGAATTTACACCTGAACCAATGAGAGACTTTGGGACAGGTATATCAAGAATGTAAAGACCTCCATTTTCATGTCCTTTACCAATAGTCTTCTTCGTCAAAAGATCCTGAAATAAACAATGATCAGGAAAGAATGAGATGCAACAGTTAAGATTACGAGTTAACTGACTAACAGAAAGCAAATTAAATGATAAATTCGGTAAATGTAAGACAGAGGATAAGGAAAGCAAAGGAGTGGGATTGACAGTGCCAGACCCACGAACGCAAGATGAAGACCCATCAGCTAAGGTAACAATAGGAGTGTTGGATTTATGCGTGAAAGTAGAAAAAAGACTAGAATTACCTGTCATATGATCCGTGGCACCAGAATCAATGACCCACTTAGAGGATGAGGAAACAAGGCATGTATTGTGGTTACCTGAATCAGCAATAGCAGTGATAGAGGAAGATGAAGACTTAAGTGATTCCTGATATTGAGAGAACTTGGCAAATTCTTCTGCAGAGACAAGCACCGATTTATCAGAGGTATCATTAGTGGATGCAATATGAGCCCGATGTTTTTGCTGATTTTTGTACTGAAGCTTTTTGCACTCAAATTTTGTATGACCCGGCTTGCGACAATAGTTACAATAGTACCACTCAAATTTGATGTTCGAATTTCAGAAGCTTGTGAGTCTCCTCCTTTGTTTCTATTGTGAACAGTTGATCTTTTTGATACATAATTATTATTATAACTTACCAAAGCACCACTAGGTGGGACAGGTATGGTATTTTCTGTACGGAGAATGCGGCTAAACACTTCTTATAATGAGGAGACCTCAGAGCTAGATAGAATTTGTGATTTAGCAGATTCAAAGTCAGGTGATAAGCCAGCAAGGAAACTCATGATAGCCATCTGTTCTCGTTGGCGTTGTTGAACCTTCACATCAGGACTAAAGGGTAGCAACATATTAAGCTCCTCATATGTCTTTTTGAAAGCCATGAAATAATTAATCAGAGGCTGATCTTGTTTTTCCACACGATAAAAAGCTTTACAGACTTCATACATACGGGTGAGATTTCCTTTCCCAGAATACAGAAAATCTAGATAATCCATCAATTCTTTAACGAATTCACAGTGATTAATTAAACCAATTACCTCATTATCAATGCAATTCCGAATCTGAAGGAATAAGCGAGCATCTTCTCTATGCCATGTCTGTTTTGAATTATCATCAGGCGGGTCATCAGTCAAATGTCCATCTTTGTCAATACTTCGTAGATAGAGACGGACAGTTTTACTCCAATCCAAATAATTTGAACCATTTAACTTATAATCAGTAATTTTGGATACCACAGGCACCATATCCATCACAATAGACGGTTTATTTTCAGCCATAAGAGTTTATTAGAAGAAGCCAAATAACTCAAATTTGAAAAAGATTTTCAAAGAAAGAGTTTACTGCTGTGAGATGAAGCCCAAGGAAGGGAAGCCTATGGAAGGTGGAACCTGTAAAGAGTACCAGCGTAGCATATAATATGCTGTGTTTCAGATATCAATCAAGGCATTCCTTTCCTGATCCTTTTGCGCATGGATTTTCTCTTTTGCAACTTCAGTAGGAATCTTGTTTCTGAACTCGCTCAGGCACTTCTAGATGTTATAGATTGTAGTGTCTGCTGTTTGCGGCGGAAGAGGAAGAACGCAGGACCAACAGGAGGGACGACCTTGGGATTCACAGGGACCAAGGTCTGCTGTGTCTGCTGTTTGCTTCAATCTAAGCTCACAACGGAAACGGCGGAGGCAATCGGGAGGAGGAAGAAGCGGCGGCGAGGCACAGGGGAACCAGACGGAGGGGCTGGCAGCGGAAGGATTTCAAGTCGCGATGGCCTGGATGAAGCAGACAGCGAGGAAATCCACAAGCGAGGAGTAACAGCGTCGCGGCGGGAGAAGAAGGAAGAAGAACGGGGCCAAATCGCGATCGGGAAGCCGAGAACCCAAATCGCGATGCAAACTTGGAGAAGAACTCAGAATCTCGAGGTGGAGCAGCGCCGAACCGGGAGGGAGGAGTTCGCGCACCGAAGGCAGGGAGGCGAAGGCGCCGAACCGGGAGGGAGGAACTCGCGCACCGAAGGCAGGGAGGCGAAGGTGCGCCGAACCCTAATGCTCTGTCGCCGAATCGGGAGGGAGGCGCTGAGAAAGAAATCGCGCACCGAACCCTAATGGCTCTGATACCATGTTCGTCTTGTGAAGATAGATTGAACAAAACTGGTTTGGATCAAATCGGAGTTCGTTTGGTTAGCGAACCAAGTGATTTTGTGTTGAACCCAGTTTGCTACAGTAACCCATTCGATTGCTATGGTAAACCCTAGGTTACAAGCTGGTTCAGCCCAACCTTAATTGCGCCACAAGATCTGATTGGGAACAACTTGGTTGCCATCCGACTTAAGGGCCGAGCATTTGCCTGGTGGAAACAACTACGACGCTCATGAGAGAAACAAGGCAAGACCAAAATCACCGATTGGGAGAAGAAGAAGAAGATCAGAACTCACTTCCTTCCTTTCGGTTACACCCAAACTTTGTTTCAACGACTTCACATGTTAAGGCAGGGTGCAAGATCGATCGATGACTATACGGAGGAGTTCTACTAATTGATTGCCCGAAATGACTTATCAGAGATAGAGGAACAGATGGTGGCCTGATACTTGGGGGATTACGCCAGCCCTTGCACGATGTCCTCAGTCTTCATTCATTGTGAACCATTTCAGAGACCAGTGTGCACTAGCCATTGAAAAATAACACAATCAGAAACCAATGGTTAGAGGTGACCAAAATAGTCGATCCCATCCTCAAGATTCGTGTCTTTCACAACAACCACAACAACAACCACCATAGGTTAATTCTAATTCTACTAAATATTATCATTGTGGTGAACAGGATTATAGGGCCAACGAATGCAGGATGTCTGCTCCTCCTCATGCTAATCAAAAAGGTAAAAATTTATTGATCGAAAAAGACGTGAAAGATGTGGAGACAATCAGTGAACTAGTACATGATGAGAATGAAGTTGATGAGGTGCTTTGTGGCGATGGTCATGAAACCTTAGTTGTTAGCAAGAGTCTACTCACTTCGAAGGACAACTCGGGAGATGATTGGTTGAGAATCAATATATTTTGGTCAATCCTCCCAAAATAATAGGGCTTGAAAAATGAGGGAGTGACATGTTTATCAAGTGAATTAAGAAATGATATCTATTATCAATTTGATATTTTCCGATCATAGCCCCCAAATAAAGAAGTTCATCCCGACACACCACTTTATTATTTTCTCCTCTTCCAAATATAGTGTGTTTCATCAATAAGAGCATATATTTAAATACGGGATTAGCTACACAAGAATCTCTAGACTAAGAAGGATGCAACCTATCTTTACCTCTAATTGATTCCATAGATAATTTGGGCAAAAATCATTGGGTATTTCTTTAGTACCACCATATGGTAGATCAAAGGTAGCGTTGAAATAATTAAAAGTCCATGTGTAGTTTTCATTTAGCAATCAAAAGCTAATTTTATCATTTTCACTTTTGCTTTCAATCACAATGGTATTAAGAAATTCTAAAACTAAACTAGGATATGTGGGGGTAATCCATGGTCATAAAATTCATCTATCCTACTCTCTAACAACAAATTAATATCATTATCTAAGTCAAGCAATTTTAAAGCATGCCAGTCTAGGTATTTAGTGCAAGAAATTTTGTGACTAGCCAAAGCATTAAATCTCAATCTATGTTCCATTTTGTTGAAAATAATACCATATCACGATTCGTTGCGTTTGTGTGAAGTCCCTTCTCCTTTTGAAAGTGTTTCCTTCCTTGTTTCCTTCCTCTTCAACATTTTCAAGTGCAAGGAAAACCTAGGTGAGCCTTTGTGAATGAGGGAGAAAGAAAAAGGGAATGGATTGGGAAGAGAAGAAGAGGAAAAGAGGTTTGAAGGTGGAGAGATATGACCGTGTGAGGTTAGGGCATGCCTTGTGAAATTAGGGCACGCATGGCCGTGTGTCGCTTTATAACGTATGAGGCACGACCTACAGAGGGCGGTGTTCTGTGGGAGAGACATGCCCGTGCCTAGGTGGCACAGGTTATTGGAGGCGTATATCTGTGGAAGAGGCATGACCGTGCCTAAATAGCACGACCTCAGGAAGTTGTGGCTCTATGAAGGGAACACATCCGTGTCTAAGAGACACTGCTTCAAACGGGTGTGTCGCTGAGGAGAAGGCACGACCGTGTTTGGAGACACGACTTGCAGAAGTTGGCATTTTGTTTAAGAGACACGGTCGTGCTTGATGGCACGGTCACGTCCTAGAGCTGTTCTATGGAGGAGACACGGTTGTACCTGGTAGACACGGCCTAGCCTTATTTGAAGTGTGGCTCTAGATTTTTCAGCAAACAATAGAAAAGTCTATCACTAAATTGTAAAAAAATCAAAAGTAAAGAAAAGAAAATACAAAAAACCCTTGGGATGTCTCCCAAGAAGCACTTGTTTAAGGTATTTAGCTCGACCCCATTTTACACAAATCCGGTGGGCATGGCTCGGTTAAGAGATAATCCTCTTTTTCTTAGAAAAGCATCCCGAGGAAATATTTTTTTAATCTCTGTCCATTAACTTTGTTCATTCCAGATTCCTCATCCCATATATCTACAGCTCCATTGAAGTAAAAATTTTATAGGGTCTAGACCGTCTTAATTTTAATTTTTTTGAAAAAAGTTTGAGTCTTAAATTGAATAGCAACACCATGTCTCTTTCCTAAAATTCTCTTTGTACTATGTGCTTGTCATGCCATTTCTTTGTTCTTTTTTTATAAGACTTTGCTTGCTCATAGGCATCCATTAGGATTTCTTCTAATTCCCTAATCTATAGTTTTCTTTTTTCTCCTGCTGTTTGTAAATCCAGGTTTAAACGTTGTATTGCCCAGTAAGCTCTATGCTCCAACTCCACCAATAGATGACAGGCTTTTCCATACATCAAACGAAACAGGGTCATTCTAATAGGGGTTTAATAAACTGTTCAGTAAACCCAAAGTACATCATGAAGCTTTAACGCCCAATCCTTCCTAGACAGGGATACAATTTTTTCTAATATTTATTTTATCTCTCTGTTCGAAACTTCCACATGCCCACTAGTTTGTGGATGATACAGTGTTACCACTTTATGTCTTACTCTATATTTGATCAATAGTTTCTCAAACTGTTTTTCTATGAAGTGCGATCCCTCATCCCTGATTACTATTTTAGGAACTCCAAACCTAGGAAATATATATTCTTGAACATCTTGATCACTGTGATACCGTCACATTTAGGAGAAGCGATCGCTTCAACCCATTTAGACACATAATCTACTGTTATGAGGATGTAATTATTTCCACAAGACGATGGAAAGGGTCCCCCATAAAGTCTATTCCCCATCCTTTGGCAACTATGGCAGTGAATAACGAATTGTCTAGCATCCTTGAAGATATTCGGCCAGTAAAATCTATTAGCCTCGGCTTAGCATCTTTTTTGTTGTACAAATATCGAATTGTAGTATGGTCAATATATACTATCACCTTTGATCCCACTAGATAAGACTTGAATTTATCAAATGTGAAGATGACAGCTAGAAGTTCCTTCTCTGTAGTAGCATAGTTAATTTGTGCTTCATCTAGTGTTTTGCTAGCATAGTAGATGGCATGCAACACTTTATCTTTCCTCTGTCCCAAGATTGCTCCTACAGCATAGTCACTAGTATCGCACATGATTTCAAATGGTAACTTCCAATTTGGTTATTGCATTATAGGTGCTGTTACTAGGACCTTCTTAATGGTGTTAAAAGCTTGTAGACATGCCTGATCGAAATGAAATTCTACATCTTTAATCAACAGATTTGTCAATGGCTTGGAGATCTTCGAGAAGTCTTTTATTAAACGCCGGTAGAATCCTGTATGCCTTAGGAAACTCCTTATTCCTTTCATGTTCATAGGTGGGGGAAGTTTTTCAATTACTTCTACTTTTGCTCTATCAACTTTTATTCTTTGTTTTGAAATTCTATGTCCCAATACAATTCCATCATTCACCATGAAATGGCACTTTTCCCAATTAAGAACCAAATCAACATCTTCACATCTTTGCAGGACCTTGGAAAGGTTGTCTAAACATGTATCAAAATCAGATTCATATACAGAGAAATCATTCATAAAAACCTCCATGATATTTTCAATGAAATCTGAGAATATCGCCTTATACCTATGAAATGTTGTTGGGGCATTGCAAAGACCGAAAGACATCCTTCTGTATGTAAAATTTCCATAGGGACAAGTGAATGTCATTTTCTCTTAGTCATCTGGGTGAATGTAAATTTAGAAAAAACTGAAAATCCATCCAAAAAATAGAAGTATTTATGCTCTACTAATCTTTCAAGCAACTGATTAATGAAAGGGAGAGGGTAATGATCTTTCTTTGTTTCTTTATTAAGTTTCCTGTAGTCAATACACATTCTCCAACCTGTTGCAGTTCTAGTGGGTATTATCTCACCATTTTCATTCTTTAGCACTCTTATACCGCCCTTCTTTAGAACAACATGCACTGGACTCACCCATTTACTGTCCGAGACTGAATATATTATCCCTGCATTCAATAATTTGGTTCTCTTTTAGTACCACCTCCGCCATGTTTGGAGCCTTCTTTGATGCTCAATAGAACATTTGTGATTGTCTTCAGGATAATTCTATGTATACATAAAGAGAGACTAATTCCTTTCAAATCTTCAACTGAGTAACCTATTGCCTTTCTGTGTCATCTCAATACTTCCAATAATTTACGAGTAGAGATATCATCTAAATTAGCATTAACAATTACAGGAAACGTCGAGTGTGCCCTAAGAAATTCATATCTTGGGTTAGAAGGAAGCGATTTCAATTCAATTGTGGGTGGAATTTCTTCTTACTTTATTTCTTTCATGTCGACCTTCAGGAGTTGATAGCATACTTTTTCATTCAGTGGGTCTTTGAGTTCATGATCAAATTCATCATCGATTTCTATCGGATCTTCCATTTTCTGCACTACTATATCATCTAGGGGGATGATGTTTTCTGAAGTAATATCACTGAGCATTGTTGAATCCTTTTCTTCTCTTTCCCTTTCGATATCTAAAGGTCCAATATAAAATGTCCAATCTTTTATCTCATACGCCTCTGATTCATTTCGTTCAATAGTGATCCACCAGCAGCTGAGTCTAGCGTGCTCTTATCTTCAAAAGAAAGTCCAATATAAAATGTGTGCAATATCAACAAATCTTCTATTCCATGATGTGAACACTATTGAAGCATGTTTCCATGTCTATCCCAAGCATCACATAGAGACTCCTTTTATCTGCTAGAAATTCAGAATCTGATTTCTTAAAGTCATTGCTTTCCTTGGTGGGAAAAACTTGTTTATGAATTTTCATTCTAATTGATCCCATGACCTGATGCTTTGAGGAGCTAGAGAGTGCATCTAATCATTAGCTGAGTTGTAGAGATTGAAAGGAAACAATAATAACCAAATAAACTCAGCTTGAACTCCTTCATATCTCACTGTATTGCAGTATCTGTTGAAGTCTATGAGATGAGTGTAAGGATTCTCAGCTTCAATTCCCTCAAATTGAATTTTTGCTATAAGGCCTGGATTAATCTCGAAACTTGAAGTGGAAATCTGTGGTAATACAATGGGATCTAGTGTCCTTCGTGAGATGTGCGAGGAGTAGCTCTTTAGCAGTTTATAATCCATCCTCTCGATCTCCTACATAAAGAGTAAAGAAATGTTTAGGTCTCTCATTATGCAATTCAATGTGAAAAGTAAAAAGAAATAAAAAGAATTTAAAAGAATTCACATTTGATATGTAACTCTAAATGCAAAAGTCTAATGAAAAATAGCGCATAGTCCCTAGCAATGGTGCCAAAAACTTGATAGGCTCCTACAAGAGTACGGTTGTCGTTAAATAATAATAAGTTATCGAATCCATAGGGACCATGGAATTAATCACTAGACTAGCACAAAAAGAGTTACGAACGAAATGGTTTTGGTATTGGGGCGAGAAAGAAGGAGAATTGAAGGACCTAATCCTTGAACGAAAGGGAATCAACTATATGACAGGTATGGAAACAATCCTAAGATTTCGGAGTTCTTGAGAGTTATGGTTGATAGTATCATGGATGTTTTACTATTCCTCAATGTTTATATCAATGTAGGAATTCTAACCGAGCTATCCAATTAGACCTTGTCAGGCTTCATCGGAAATAAATCCTGAATCTCTAATGTTATATGATTACTAGTTCGACATGATACCTAGATAGTCCGATTCTATAGCTCTCCCTGTCACTGAGTACCTAATTAAGGACTTCTTCCTAGTAATCAATAACCATTAGTTATTCCTAATGAGAATTTGTTACAGCTTAAGAATCTCTTCAGAAAGTCCGGTTAAAAAGGCTCACCTCCTGTCACAAGGCACCGTGGTCATATGATCCTAAAATTTTCTATAAATCGTAATTCACTCCCATCCATATGAAATCAAGTCTTAAAAATATCACCAAATACGCACAAGACACAATTTCATATAACAAAGTATAAGCATATCATAGAAGATAGCAAATACAAATCCATCGAATACAATCATCCGTTACATCTCAATTTCTCCTACATCCTAGAATCAAAGAGATCTACTCCATAATGGAGGGAATACAATTCAAGAAGGAAGAAGAAGAATTCATCATTATTCCAAAATCCAAGAAAGAAAAGGAAAAGGACTTATCAATATGTGCGGTCTTCCTTGAATTGTGATCTCCTCGTCGGTGGTGGATGGAAGCGACGGAGTAGCCTCGGGAAGATGGATGTGATGGCAAATTTTCCCTCGGAACGTGATTATGGCTCCTCCTTGTTGTCCTCTGACGGCTCCCCCCCCCCAAAAAGGTTCCAAAAAGTTATTTAAATAGGCTTCTGGCACGACATGACTATGTTTCATGAAACGACACAACCATGTTTCACAGAATGGCCAAAAAACTCAGCTCCAACTCCCTGCTGGCATGGCCATGCCAAGTAGGCACGGCTCGAAGAAGCTGTTGACCTAGAAGAGAGGCACGACCTCGCACAGCTGTGGCTCTGTTTCTGGGGCATGGTTGTGCCTTGTAGGCACGACCTGAAGATGTTGTTCTGTTTCTAAGGCACGGCCTGGAGAAGGAGCTCTTTTGAGAGCATGGCATGGTCGTGCCTTGTAGGCACGGCCTAGTCTTGGCTTGTGCTGTTCCTTCTTCATTCCTCCTTGTTTCACGTTGATTTCCATGTTGCAAGTGCAAAAGTACGAGAGCAGACCTCTGAACTAAAAAATAGATAAAATGTGCCTAGTGCATGAATAAATGATGCGATAAACATAGAGTATCAAAATGAAAATACATAAAGATATCCAATAAAAGCAGTAAAAATATATGCATACCCTACACACATCAGTAATCGATCAATGGAATCAATATTACCTGCAGGATAATCGCTATCCTGCCTGAGGTCAGTTGATATCAAATCTCTCTTATATCCCATTGATGGTCGTTGTGGTCATGATCGAGGTCGTGATAGGCATGTTCCTGTTGAGGAAGCCTCGCATTGTGATCGTAGCACCCAAGATGAGATTCTTAATCTACATAGAAAAGTCATGAAATTAACTCAACGTCTGGCGGTGTGAGATATTGAGGTCACAAGTTCCCTTATCCAAATTCTAATTCCACTTTTCAAAACCCCTATCATACTTGCAAAAGGCATAGTTGAGAGGAATGATACGAAGATATTGGATTTCTAGTTGATCTTCTTAAGGTTTTTGTATGTTTCAAGATGAAGGATTTGTTGATTGACATAACAAAGTGAAGAGAATTTTCTATTACGAGGAAGTGCCCAATCATGTGAAAGTCAAATTGGTCGCCATCAAACTCAAAGGTCCAGTATCAATGTAATGGGAGCAGTTGCGACGATCATGTTAAAGACAAGGCAAAGCCAAGATCTCTGATTGGGAGAAGATGAAAAAAAGATGAAAAAAAGATGAAGAATCACTTTCTTCACTTCAGCTATACTCAGTCTTCATTTCAATGGCTTCCTGTGTGGCGGCAGAGTGCAAGATTAGTTGATGATTTGATGTGAACCCATGAAAGAAAAATCTCAAGAACTCACAACTAATTGAAGAAAGAAAGAAGAAAAGTCTAAATCTATAAGAAGGATGAATAGAACATTGACCCAATACTTAAGAAAGCCAAACCTTGGTATAGAGGAAGAGGGAAGACGCAACAACCTTGGGATGGAAGTTGATAAGTCTTTGAACGCCACAAGGGGATGCCTTGATAAGTTCTAGTTCAATGAAGAACCAACAAGTGAGAGTCTCACCATCCTTTAGATTGAAACTGTGCCAAAAAAATACATGTGTGGCCGTCATCCCCTTTATTTATAGCTATAGGGTGACCTAAAACCCCTAAAAGGCCAAAAGAAAACCAATTTAGTAAAGGTTTATGTAGACTACTTAGTCATTATAAGCTTATAACATCATTACAACTCAAATAAAGTTAGAAATTGAGCCTACATATCCCTACTACATAAACATGAGACTTAGGTGGCTACTTAAGCCAATCCAAAGCTTGAATTAGGTTGACTAAACTGTATGACTTGCTCTTGGTCAAACCTACTTTAATTATAACTTTGCCCTTCACATCTTCAATTAGCACATTAAGTGCTTTCTTCATTTTCTTAGCCATAGCTTTTGTAATTGGGTCTCCATTGATGCATAATGGTCATCAACAACATCAAAAGTGGGTTGAGCATGATCCATATTAGCTTGTTGAGCAACTTATTCACTTGGTTTGACTCCATCATTCCTCCTCTCATCAAAAGGATTTGTCCTTTAATCTTGATCACCTACATTAGAGAGGGAAGATCAGAAACATTAAAAGTAGCAGTCACATTATACTCACCTAGTAAGTCAAGCTTATAGGTATTATCATTGATTCGAGCAATGACTTAAAATGGTCCATCGCATCTTGGATGCAATTTAGTAAGACGTTTAGCAGGAAATCTTTTCTTTCTCATATGAACCCAAACCCAATCTCCTAGTTCAAAGATCACTTTCTTTCGTCCCTTGTTGGCTTGCATAACATATTGTTCGGTCCTTTTTTCAATTTGTAACCTAACTTTCTCATGCATTTACCTCACAAACACAGCTTTTCTTGTACCATCTAAACTAGCATGCTTATAGATAAGCAAAGGTGACAAATCCAATGGAGTTAAGGGATTGAACCCATATACCACTTCAAAAGATGGAAATTAGTAGTAGAATGGACTGATCTATTATAAGCAAATTCAACATGTGGTAAACAATCTTCTCAGCCTTTTAAATTCTTTTGAATGATAGCTCATAATAAAGTATTCAAAGTTTGATTTACTACCTCAGTTTGCTCATCTGTTTGTGGATGACATGTTGTAGAAAACAAAAGCTTTGTTCCTCTAAGTAGTGGCAATCCATCAGGAACCTCATCAGAAAATACTCAAACTCCTACAAAAGAGCTTTAACAACATTAGGCAAAGACGAGTTAAGATTGTTAGTGTTGAAATAAGCTTCCTTGTACAAAAGCAAAATTATCGGCTGTTGAGAATAAAAAACTCACTTAATCGCTATTTCTTTTACATAAAAACTCACTTTTTTACTCTCTTGCTCTTGAATATTTTTTCTTTTTCATTCTTTTTTGCACTCCTCTCATCCACACTTTTTATTTTTGTCACACTCTTTTTCTTTTTCATTCATTCTTTTTTTACACTCTTTTCTTTTTTTCACTCTCTATTTTGAGCATGATCCATATTAGCCTGTTGGGCAATTTGTTCACTTGGTTTGACTCTATCACTTGCTTAGGAGTTAATGGTACAAGAGTTACAAGTTTAACATGCATAATAAAAGAATACTACAAGTTTAACATGCATAATAAAAGAATACTTATTTTTTAACATATTATGCATGACGTTATTATCAAATTGCCATGGTCTACCTTAATGCAATTGAATTGGATGCATTGACACTACATCACAAAGAACCTCATCATGATACCTACCAATGGATAATGAAATCAATACTTGCTTAGTGACCTTAACTTCCCCACAATAATTCAACCATTGTAGTTTATAAGGTCTAGGATGTTTAGTGGTAGGTAAGCATAATTTCTCAACCAAGTGATGTGAACCCGTGAGAGAAAAACCTCAAGAACCGATAACGAATTGAAGAAAGACAGAAGGAAAGACTAAATCGATAAGAAGGATGAATAAAACCTCGACCCGATACTTAAGAAAGTCGAACTTTGGTATAGAGGAAGAGAGACCTTGGGATAGAGGTTGATAAGTCTTTGAATGCCAAAAGGGGATGCCTTGATAAGTTTTAGTTCAATGAAAAACCAACAAGTGAGAGCCTCAGTATGCTTTAGATTGAAAATATGTCAAAGATATATGTGTAGCGGTTACCTCCTTTATTTATAGCTATTAGGTGACCTAAAAATCTTTAAAGGCCAAAAGAAAGCCCATTTAGTAAAGACCTATGTAGACTAAGCCATTTTAAGCTTATGACATCATTACAACTCAAATAAAGCTAGAAATTAAGCCTACATATCTCAATTGTAACTTTGACCTTCACATCTTCAATTAGCACATTAAGTGCTTCCTTCATCTTCTTAGCCACTTAGTCTCATGTTTATATAGTTGAGATATATAGGCTCAATTTCTAGCTTTATTTGGGTTGTAATGATGCCATAAGCTTAAAATGGCTAAGTAGTCTACATAGACCTTTACTAAATGGGCTTCATTTTGGCCTTTTAGGGTTTTTAGGTCACCCTATAGCTATAAATAAAGGGGGTGACGGCCACACATGTATCTTTTGACATATTTTCAATCTAAAGCATGGTGAGGTTCTCACTTGTTGGTTCTTCATTGAACTAGAACTTATCAAGGCATCCCCTTGTGGCGTTCAAAGACTTATCAACCTCTATCCCAAGGTTGTGGCATCTTCCCTCTTCATCCATACCAAGGTTCGACTTTCTTAAGTATCGGGTCGAGGTTCTATTCATCTTTCTTATCGATTTAGACTTTCCTTCTTTCTTTCTTCAATTCGTTATGGGTTCTTGAGATTTTTCTCTTTGGGTTCACATCAACGAGATACTCTTCTACATCACTTTCCAATATTGGTGGCATGACACTATCATCTTCAGACTCACTCTCAGTTTCAATTTCACCATTTTCTTTCAAAATCATAATTCTTTTGTTTGGATATTGTGATGCAATATATCATCTTCCCAAACACTTAAAGCATTTAATATCTCTGTTTCTTCACATCCAAATTTTAGGTCCTAAACTGATTAGACCTAGGTGTATTGTCAAACATCAAAACTTTGGGGACAAACTAGTGCTCCTTGCACCAATAATCTCCCGCTTTTGATGTTTGATAATTTCTTAAGTTAAATTTTGATCAGGGTTTACAATCTAAGAAAACTCTAGATTTTTAACTTAAGTTTGTCTTCTCCCCCTTTTCATACATCAACAAGTTTCATTCACCAATAATGTAGGTAATCTTATGGTCATAACTTAGTCTAGACATTCTTGAGAGACCATTGTAGATGTCAAAATGATTTTAAAATAATTTTTCAATGATTTTTTCAACACAAGTTTTGAAAGGATTTTCAAAATAGATTTTCAAAGAATTTTAAACCTAATTTTTCAAAGGATTTTCAAAAGATTTAAAGATGATTTTTAAAAAATTATGTATCATCCTTTCAATCAGGATCTCCCCCTAAATCTGACACATCCTTAGGGCTCTTTATTAACTACAAAGCAACCTCCCTATGTGTCTTAGGATTTGATCCAAATCAAAAAGAATAATTTAAGATAATTTTGAATATATTTTTAAAATGGGGTTTCCAAAGATTTTTTAAATATTTTATAAAAACTAATTTTGAATATATTTTTCTCTATTGATTTAGACCTCCCCCTCAATCTGACACTTCCTTTGGGTTTCTTGTTACCCACAAGGCAAGCTCCCTATATATCTAAGAGGATCATCCAAATCAACAAAATAAATAACTTATAATTTTTAAAATATTTTTCTAATATAAATTTTAATTAAACTTTCAATTTGAACTTCTTTCTAAATCTGATACTCCCTTAGGGTTCCTTGTTGACCACAAGACAATATTCTTATGTATCTTAGGGGTTGTTAAAAGTCAAATGATCAATTTTCAAAATATTTTCCAACATGTGAGTTTTCAAAAGATATTTTCAAAAAGTTTATCAAATAAGTTTTAAAAAATCTTTTGAAAATTAGGTCTTTCAACAATAACCTCCCCCTCAACTAGATAATCTTTTAGGACATCCTTGTTAACCAAAAGATTTTCTGTCTATGTGTTTTATGATTCTAGACCTAGTGTTAACCTAAAGATTTTGAAACCAATTAGACCAAGGTGTTATAATTAAGTTTGTTTGAATAGTTGATTTTTTTTATTGGCTTTGTCTAGACATGTGATTGTATAAAGTTTTGTGTCTCGCCACAACCTAAAAGATGATTTAAGAAACACTCATTTGACTAACCCAAAGTAAACCTTAATCTAACCTAGGGTCAAATTTGCATTTGTGAGTAGTGGTCAAACTCTAATTACAAATCTACAATAATTCTAATCAAGCCTACCTTGAACTAAATCATATTCCTAATCTTAACCAAGCCTAACCCAAACCTACCCAAACCGTGACTTATTAAATACAAACACTTGTTTGCAATTTTTATTATGCTACTTACCCAAGATTTGTAAAAATCTTGGAGAATTTTTCTATCTTATTAATTTTAACAGAAGGCTACAGCATAAATCACCCTCCCTCTTTCTGCTGCCAACAATTTTGCCCATTGAAAGGGAATAATGGAATACTACCTCATGAATGAAATAGATAATTGGATAATCATCAAAGTAGGTTTCAACCTACTATGAGACTCCAATGGCAAGTTAGTCGGCTTCGGTTTATGGATGAGTGACATCAAAAAGAAAGCCCAAGTCAATGCAAGGGCTACTATAATATTGCAATATGGTCTAACTCAGGAACAACTAAATAAGGTTGGACCATTTAGCAGTGAAAAAGAGCTTTAGGAGAACCTCATTGAACTCCATGAAGGTTTAATAGACTCAAGAACTACTAAGGACCTGTTGCTAGGTTAACTCCAGGTAGGACCAGTGCGTGTGTGCTAGAGGGGGTGAATAGTGCTCATTCGTTTGTTCATTTTGTCAAATACACTTGCAGCGGAATTAAAATGCAACACAAAAGACTTGGGGATTTTCTTAGTTCCTAACCCCCCATGTTAGTACGTCCAAGGCCAATGTATGGTAGGTGCTCACCCACTAAAGGTCTCCTTTCCAGAACTTTTTCGGAGGCGGAGAAACCTATCTTACAATTAAACAATAATAGAAAGATAAAGTACAAGATAATAATATTTAAAACTAGCAAACTCTTGTGTAAGCCATTCTGGAAGTCCTAAGAGCAGCTGATCACACTCATGGGAGAAAAATCTAAAGAACCCACAACGAATTGAAGAAAGAAAGAAGGAAACTCTAAATCGATAAGAAGGATGAATAGAACCTCAACCAAATACTTAGGAAAACCAAACCTTGGTATAAAGGAAGAGGGAAGATGCCACAACCTTGGGATAGAGGTTGATAAGTCCTTGAACACTACAAGGGGATGTTTTGATAAGTTCTAGTTCAATGAAGAACCAACAAATGAGAGCTTCACCATGCTTTAGATTGATAATATGCCAAAAGATACATGTGTGGTCATCATCCCCTTTATTTATAGCTATAGGGTGGCCTAAAAATCCTAAAAGGCCAAAAGAAAACCCATTTAGTAAAGGCCTATGTAGACTACCTATCCATTTTAAACTTATGACATCATTACAATTCAAATAAAGTTAGAAAGTGAACCTATATATCCCTACTACATAAATATAAGACTTAAGTGCTACTTAAGCCCATCCAAGGCTTGAATTGTTTTTCCAAGCCACCTCTTCTTTTTCTCCCTATTGCAACGATCATCACTGGAGGAGGAGAGAAAATCCCCAGTTAGCTTCTCCTTGAGACGCTTCTCCCATTGCCGATCGAGAGAAGAGGGGAAATACTAAACGACTTCTTCTCCTGGCTTCCTTCTTGGTGGTTGCTCTCCCGATAGTTGCCTCCTTAGGTTTTGGTCGGGTGGCAAACATGTGCGCCACTGACCTTCCACGCTTGATCGTGTTTTTCCGAGCCACCTCTTCTTCTTCTCCCTACTGTAGCGATCATCGCTGGAGGAGGATAGAAAATCCCTAGTTGGCTTCTCCCCTGAGCCGCTTCTCCCATTGCCAACTGAGAGAAGAGTGGAAATACTAGACGACTTCTTCTCCCTGACCAACTTCTCCCCAAGTTGCTTCTCCCTACATTAACAGCCTAGCTTTCCATGGACTGTAGCTGCCGGTGAAGTGTTCACCGTGTTCAACCACCGAAGAAGAAGACCTATCACTGATCGCCAACCGGAGCTCTTATGAAGGGCTATCCAGCTATTGAAGCTCTTGTGAAGAGCTGCTCAGCCACTGTCGATCAACCTCGATCATCCGACAACCTTCTGCCATTTCATCGAAAGATGGTGAAGCTGCTAGAGATCATCCATCTTTGCCGGAAATATGATCGTCAGCGATAGTTAGAAAGCCTCGAAAAATTTATCATAATGTGTGTTGGTACATGTTTTACGATATTAGGTTTTCTCTCTGATCAACCGTAGCCGATCGTCAGTTAGTACCGAGGACTGTAACGCGACTCATGACTTTAGAAGCCATCCAAACGAGAGCTTAACGTAGATCATTGATACAAGCAGAGCTTTGATAGATCCCCTCGATTAATGTCAATCTTGTTCCACATCATCCATCAAGTATACCTAGAATAAATGTTATTTCTAAAATTTTAATTTTCAGTTATGTCTTATATCTATTATATCCTGTATGCATGTGTTGCGAGTGTTGTAATAATTAGTTGTAATTTTTTATTTTTTTCGCTACGCATGTTTATGAATCATGTAAACACGTGGAATGCACCGGGCTCAACCTAACACAGGGAGCATGTGGCAACTACCACGACATGCAAACCACTCAGAGTCCAACACGATCTCGCTGTGCCATATGGCATGGATGTGATAGCCGCTGGTTGAACTGTAGCACCACTTTAGAGGCAGACACGATTGAGACCACTTTAGAGGCAGACACGATTGAGTCGTGCCAATCCACATGGCCGTGCCCCTCCCCTTACAAGCGCGATAAGGTCATTCTCTTTCCCTTTTTCCTCCGTAGTAGATTTATATATTTTCTTTCTCTTTTCATTGAGAACAATGCTTAATTTAATTCTAGGAGGATTTAATCATTTTTCTTTAGTTAGCATGCATCGTGACATTGTATTTCATTCCTTATTTCTATCATGCATCTTATTTCCCTTTTGCAATTTGAATTTTTAGCACTCATGCATTTTGCTTGTTTCTTATAGCTAACCATAGCATGTTGAAACTTAATGCCATTGTGATAGCATGCTCATATCTTTAGTGATTCATATTTTTCTATCTTGTAGTAAATGGACATGAGCAATGTTGAGTTTGAGAAATTTCATAGTAGGCCTACATGAGTATTTCCTTTCACTTACATAAAAAAACTTGATTTAGAAAGTTTAAGTATCCAAAACATGTTATGATTCATCTCATTGGACTAGTACCTTGTTATCCTTGTTAGTCAAGGATAAAAAAATCTTTTTCATGTTGATATGCAAAGAATAAATAATGATTAAGTGCTTATTCATTAACTTTAATATCGAGTGCTCCTTTGAGACCTTATGTGAACAATGCAAAGCATTGTTGGGGGTATGATCCTTACATGAGGTAAGTGTCTCTTGCGTGGTAACTTTGAGAATGCGATGGAATGATGAATTAACTTAGATTAGGAAATTGATACTTGAGGATCAAGTTACATTACATCACACATGAAGAACTTTCTAGTTTGGCCTCAATAAAACTATTTGCATGCCTTTGCTCATAACTGATACTACTCGATAGGACTAGATGAACCCGCTAGGGATGATGATCATAGGTTTTAACTATAGATTTTGCTTGAGGAAAGTAAAGGTTTAAGTGTGGGGGTATTTAATGTGTATGATTCATACCTATATTTTTAGGTTTGTTTTGCATCTATTTAGATACTTCATTAGCATTTGCATATACTGCTATCATTTTCATACATTTTTGTCATTATAGTTCAGGAGACTACTCTTATATTTATTATTGACAGGGCATAAAGATCTCATAGCTTTTGGAATGAAAAACCTCTATCTAGCATCTACCATGTCCATGCACTAACTTGGAGGCAAGATGTGCAAATGGAATGAAATTAGAGCGTCAAGGGTTGATGCAGGCAGGTTGTGCCACCCATCATGACCGTGCCGGCCACTAGCTTTTAGGAGTTAGGGTCACGAGCCAACATGACCAGGCCATGTTGTCCAACATAGATGTGGTGAGCTAACTCAATTTTGCCCTAAAAATTCATATTTCATTCCACGTCTACAGGTCTCGACGGGTTAGCAAGGACTAAACATTTAGTTAGAAGAACACTCTAGCATGTCAAGTGATTGGATGCTGAGCAGAGGAAGCTCAAATAGGCCTGTAGGACTAGATATTTGACAAATTGTAAGTTGAGTTAAGCTCCTACAGTGGGGTGGTTTTTCTAAAAAGAATAACAGGTAGGACGAGTCTTCGTTATGGGGACAACCTTAGGTGATGATTTACTAAGAGTTCAACTTAGATTCTGAAGTTGAGATCGGACAGCTAAGTAATTGTCAAACTTTATTTTGCTTAAATGTTAGTCTATGCTAATCATATTTTGTAGGGATCGATAGATAGATTGGGTTGATCAGTAGACCGAATTGTTCGATAGATCAAAAAACAAGGTTTTGTCGACCCTATGTTGAGGTGTCAATCGAGTCTATGTGCTAACGTGACATCCGAGGTTGCTGTGTGTGATTCATGCATATGTTTTCGGTGTTATTTTGCATACATTTACATCATTTCATTAGCATGTTTTGCATGTGTTTATTATTTTTGTACTACTTTTATCTTTTTCTTATTCAAAGATTTGCTCTTTGCACTTTTTGTTGATAAGACGCAAATTCGAAGCTTAATTGGAGTTTAAAAAGCCTTGGAATGAGAGTCCATAATAAGGACCACGAGTGGGTTGTATCCCATGACATGCATGTGTTCCTCTAGACAAAGTTAGACTCAAAATGGCATAGCTACGGAGTCCACCACAAGAGCTGATACAGGCTCGTCGTTCCCTTGGGCATGATCGTGTTTGACGACACAACCTCTGACACACTTGGGCCATGCCAATTGGCACGATCATTTTGCTTGCTACCCCATGATGGGCCATTATGCAAAACAACATAGTAAAATTATGAAGGCCATAATTTTGACTCAATAAACAATATATCAAATCGAAGATAATTTAGAGATCTACAAGATGGCTATAGAGTGGAGCCCATAACATCCCAGTTTCTAGTCCAAAGATGTGATTTTGTGACATGGTGGACAATTTAGAAAAGCTTCAATGAATTCATGGAGTAGTACTCTTAATTCTAGGATGATAGATATTTGCTTTGTTTATCGCATGATTTGATTAGGCTTTATTGTGCATACATGATTATGACACTAACTGTGCACCTTCATATCCCATGATATGTGGGGATGGACCAAAAAGTGAGCCCAACTCTCTTACCCATAAAGACCGAGACATGAGGAATTGTTTATGAAATTATTTCAAAACCCCATGAGTATACCTCAATTTGATGTCACAAAGTAGGAGGAGATATACCTAAAGGATAGTGGAGCATCGTGACAAGATCCTCCCTGAGAAAATGATCACTTTAGTAAGATTACCATGAAAGTAGGTGTCACATTTGGGTAGTGTGATGAGCGAAAATTATAAGTGCACAATTGTTGTCAAGTAATATCAATCTCATAGGGATTGTAAAATTAAGTACCAATCAGAATCGCGAAGCAGGTTATTAAACAAGAAAAATTATGAGAGTTGAGAAAGAATGAAATTGAATTGAGAAAATATGAGTCTTAAGAGAAAATCAAATTTGAGAAATGCCTCTAGGATTTCAATTTCATCATGATGACTATTGACACCCTAAATACATTTACTTTCTTACCAAATGTCTATCCTGAGATACCGATATACCTAAATGCAAGTGGTCTATCCCGAGATACCGATATAGAATTTTGGAATTATACTGGCGTGCTTAACCAAACGTGACACCTATTTTCAAGGTGACTTTACTAGAGCGATCACTTTCTAAGGGAGGCTACTGTCACAATACCCACAGTCCTCTAGGTGCCATCTCCTACTTCGTAACATTAAATTGGGGTTGACTATTAAGCTTTGTAATAGCCAATGGTGCCTTTGTGAGATTTTGGACTACTTTCATGAACAAACCCTTATGTCTCGATCTTTATGGGTCAAAGATTTGGGTTTACCTTTTGGTCCTTTTTTGCATCCCATGGGATATGAAGATGCATGGTTAGTGTCAAAAATATGAATGTACAATATAGTCGGATCATGGATAAACATATCATAGAATAAGAAAGATAAATGTTAACAACACATCAGATTACTTACTCATTCAAGAATCTAAAATACTACTCCATGGAGATGGAGTTACAACCAAAAGACAAAAAAGAAGACAGTTTAGTCATATTTGAATTAAAGTTAAAAAGAAGAGGAAGCATAGTCATGTTCTTGTTAGTGTTATACAGAAGAATCTCCAATCAATAAAAATGAAATAGGGAGGACGGGTAAAAATGCAATTGGTCTCAAGTGGTTATTTAAAATAAAATATCATGTTCTCCTATGAAATGACTCAAAAGGGTATTTACAATAAGGTATTGATTTTGAAGAAATTTCTTCTCTAGTTGCTAGATTTAAAACTGTGATAATTATCATAGCATTAGTTGCACAATTGCAATGGTATGTTTATCAATTTGATATTAGATTTGTATTTTTGAATGGAGACTTGCAAAAAGGAACGTATGCAGTTCAACCAAAAGGTTTTATAATTGAAGGTAAAGAGGCGAAGGTGTACAAGTTGAGAAATACACTCTATGAGTTAAAACAAACTCCAAGAGGATGGTATAACAAGATTGATGACTACTTTCAACAAAGTGATTTTATAAAAAGTGAAAATGAATTTACTCTTTATGTGAATAAACAAGATAGCAATGATTATATTATTATTTATTTTTATATTGATGACATAATATATATGAGGTCGTTTGATTCTCTTATGGTTGAATTTTAGTCTAATATGCTTAAGAAATTTGAAATGTTAGATATTAGATTATTGTATTATTTTCTTGATCTTAAAGTGAAGTAAGAAGTTGATGGGATTTTTTTTCACAAAGAAAATATATAATAAATCTTTTTAAAAAATTCAGCTTACTTAATTGCAATCCAGCTACTACACTTATGAATATAAATGAGAAGTTACAACTAAAAAATGGTTCAGAGAAAGCTAATGCAAAGTATTTCAGAAGCTTAGTTACAGGTTTAATTTATTTAACTCATATTAGACCAGATATTACTTTCTCTGTTGGTATAATTTTCTAATTCATGCAAAATCCTACAAAGCATCATGTTTGAGCAATTAAAAAGATTTTATATTATATTGCTGGAACCATGGATTATGAGATTTGGTATACTAAAGTTTCAAAAATATTTGATCTTTGCGGGTTCACAGATAGAGATTGGGCAAGTTCTATGGATGATTGAAAGAGCACCTTAACTAGTATTTTTAATCTTGGGTCAGGATTAATTTTATTAAGTTCAAAGAAGTAAGCTACTACAACACTATCTTTCAGAAGTAGAATATATTAAAGCAACTTCAATGGTGTGTCAAATAGTTTAAATTAGAAGAATGCTCGCTAATCTTCACTAACAATAAAAGGATGCAATTACTATTTTTTGTGATAATAAGATAGCAATTGTAATGATAAAAAATTCAACTTTCCATACAACAGATTATACAACATGAAGGTAACCTTCGAGATCCCTGAGGTTGTTCCATTCTCAGTTAATGCTATACTTGATATAGGAGCATCAACATGCTGCATAGATAAAAAAATCAATACCCGACAAGGCACTGGAAAAGAGTGCTAATACAGTGATGATCAGTGGGGTGAATTCTAAGCAATCAGCAAACTTAAAATTGAAAGGAGGTTACATGAAGATTGGTGAAAGTAAGTTCCGAATACCATTTACTTATTCATTTGATATGACCTTGGGTGAAGGTATACAAATGGTATTAGGATGTAATTTCATTAGAAGTGTAAAAGGAGGAGTCCGCATTGAGGGAAATAATGTTACCTTTTATAATAACATTACCTCAATAGTGACTAATCAAGCTGCAGCCTATTCCATTGAGGAACTCCAACTGAATGAATATGAGTACATGGAAATTCAAGAGCAGGTATGTTTTGTCTCTAATCCTTATAATTCAAAGGTGTTGCAGAGACATGGTAATTTGATAGAATGACTGAAGCAATAGGGATTCATTGGAGAAGACCCATTACGGCACTGGGCTAAGAATAAGGTTGTGTGCAAACTGGACTTGATCAATCCAGATATTACCATACAAGATAAGCCTCTTTCGCACGTAACTCCTGCATTGAAATATATTTTTGAAAAACATGTTAATCAGCTGTTAAAACTAAAGGTGATTAGACCCAGTAAAAGCAGGCACCGAACTATGGCTATGATTGTTCAATCGGGTACATCCATAGATCCTGAAACAGGCAAAGAAGTCAAAGGCAAGGAGAGAATGGTATTCAATTACAGGACACTCAATGATAATACCTACAAAGATCAGTACAGCCATCCAGGAATTAATACAATTATCAAGAAGGTCAGTAATTCCAGAATCTACTCTAAGTTGGATTTAAAATCGGGTTTTCATCAGATTGCAATGGACCCGGATTCTGTGGAATGGACAGCATTCATTTGCCCGCAAGGATTATATGAATGGTTGGTGATGCCCTTCGGATTAAAGAATGCACCTGCTATATTTCAGAGAAAGATGGATCATGTATTTAAAGGTACTGAGAAATTTATTGCTGTATATATTGATGATATACTAGTTTTCTCCAAAACTGAATCAGAGCACATTAAGCATTTAGAAACTATGCTTAGTTTATGTCAGGAGCATGGACTAGTATTATCCCCTACCAAGTGTAAGTTAGCAGTACCAAGGATTGAATTCCTAGGAGCCGAAATTGGGGAAGGAAAGCTTAGGCTTCAACCCCATATAATCAAAAAGATTACTGAGGTAAAAGATGATCAGTTCAAAGAAAAGAAGGGTCTCAGGTCATGGTTAGGAGTATTGAATTATGCCAGAACTTATATACCTAACCTGAGTTCTAAACTAGGTCCTCTTTATGAGAAAACCTCAGTGCATGGTGATAAAAGAATGAAGGCATCAGATTGGGAATTAATCAGACAGATTAAGGAGCAAGTAAAAAACCTGCCTGATCTGGAAATACCACCAGAGGGAGCATATATTATACTGGAAACAGACGGATCAATGACAGGTTGGGGAGGAATTTGTAAATGGAAGAAAAATAAGTGTGATCCCAGAAGTTCAGAAAAAATATGTGCATACACGCATGGAAAATTTCCAACAGTAAAATCAGTGATAGATGCTGAAATATTTGCAGCAATGGAAACAATGACAACCTTAAAAATTTATTTTCTTGACAAAGAGGAAATTACGCTCAGGACAGATTGTCAGACAATAATTTCCTTTCATAATAAAACTGCAAGAAATAAACCCTCAAGAGTTAGATGGCTAGCTTTTACTGATTTCATTATAGGAACTGGGGTAAAAGTACATTTTGAACATATAGATGGCAAATTAAATTTATTTGCAGATACTTTATCCAGGCTAGTGATGGAGCCTAAAGTTGTCGCAGTTCTTACTGAGGAAGGAGTCTCATCAATTGCCCAGCAAGAAGAAGCTTCGGCGTCTACTAAATATCTGCTACTAACAAGGTATGAAGATCTGATTTGTGAAACCTCTAAGCAGATATTGTACAAGGTGGACCGCGACAAACGAGATGAGATGGCAAGCACCTGGCCTACTCAATATTCTGACCAGTATGCATGAGATGGAGTTGATCCTCCAAATGAAGAAAGTGGATTTCAGACACCGAGCAAATGCTGAAGGAGGAAGGCGGGACCTATACCCTCAAAGTGTGCAAAGACCTCAACCCAGTGATCAAAACTACTGGAAGAAAAAT
Organism: Curcuma longa; assembly: GCF_044706935.1. NCBI lineage: Eukaryota > Viridiplantae > Streptophyta > Magnoliopsida > Zingiberales > Zingiberaceae > Curcuma > Curcuma longa. Next base: position 16,541,269 of record NC_133862.1, on the reverse strand, counting down.
TTACCAGGATTAAAGCAAAACAGACGAGATCTCTGGAATTTGGTCGAAAGGATGAAGAGGATAAGCTCGAAGATAAAGCAGATTCGCCCGTGAAGTGTGATGGAGCCCGTGGATGCTTGAGGAATAACATCTGACGAGGCAAGGAATCAAATCGTCCTCTGTTATCTTACTTTATGTGAATTATTGTACTTTATTCGATGTTTTATGAATTATTGTTTACTTTATTCGCTGGCACTAAGAGTTGAGCCCCGGGGAGCCGCTCAAAGTGTATACAGCTGTTATTCCTTAGGAGTGAAGGAATGTAATTGGCAGACAGAGAGTGACTAATATGAAAGATGATGGGGCCCAAAGAGCACCCGCTTCATACATATCACAATCTCTTCTAGCCTATGTAAGTGTGCTTGTATAATCAGTTTAGACACACTTGAGCACTACCAAGTGATCTATTCTGTGGTTTGAGTCTTTGAAAATGTGTTGCACAATTACTCTGGATAATGCACACATTAACGGATTATAACTTGAAGTATAAAAATGTTAAAGTTTTAATAGACAACATAAGTTCAATTAATTTAACTAAGAACCTGATGCACCACTCAAGAACAAAATATATAGAAGTGAAGCATCACTTTATACACGATCATGTAGCTAAGGGAGAGATTGTACTTGACTATGTTGAGTCAAAATCAAATTTAGCAGACATATTCACTAAACCACTACCAGAGTCCGAGTTTAGTACATTTAGAAAACAACTAGGACTATGTTTAGTAGACTAGGAAAAATGCAAGTTTTCAAAATTCACATGTTGTTTTTGAAATCTATTATAAAATAGCTTTTCAAATATTTCAAAAAGTTTATCTTTTATTTTGAAAAATCTATTTTCAAATTTTCCTTTTTGATTTCAAAAGTAAGAAAATAATGATTTAGTCTTTGACTAGAATCAATCCCCCAGAAAGCATGTACCTATAGATCTAGATGGAGCATCTCACAAAGCACACTAGTTACCTTGCTTGTGTTTGTAGAACATAGAATGGTGTGAGATGCATAAGATTCTTGCCCAAGTATCAGATGCTTATGTCATTGCATTGAACTTTACTTGGGCTTTAAAATACATTGAATCAAGTTAACTCAATGGAATGAGACACTTATATTTGGCTAACTGGGTCAAACTACTACTTTCTAGTAGTTAGCTAAAATCTAAGTTGGACACTCGCCCCTCGGATAAAATTTTTTTTCTATATATTTTATCAATTATTAACATGCTTACTCAAACTCTTTAGGTATTTTTTTGATTATGTCAAAGGGGGAGAGATTATGAGTTTCAAGTATTCAAAAAAAATTTTAAGGCTAAATTGTTTTTCAAGTATTCAAAAAACATTTTTAAGGCTAAATTGTTTTTCAAGTATTCAAAAAAAAATTTAAAGGCTAAATTGCTTTTCAAGTATTCAAAAAATATTTTTAAGGCTAAATTGTTTTTCAAGTATTACAAATTTTTTTAAGGCTAAATTGTTTTTCAAGTATTCAAAATTTAAATTTTTTTTAAGGCTTAAATTTTTTTAACATCTTTCAAGTTTTAAATTTGACTTAAAATTTTCAAAGGTTTGAATACATTTGAACTTAAGTTTTAAAATTCAATAATGTTTGAAGTAGTTCAAAAATTTTCAAAATTCTCAAAAACTTAAGGTTTTATTTTTAAAGAACTTGAATAATTTTTGCTTAAGTTTGATCAAAACTAAGCAATATCAAGTTCAGGGGGAGAGAACTAAAATATAGGCCTTTTCAAAATACTGCTTGTTTTAAACTAAGTACAAGTTCAAGAGGAACCCTGGAAACAAGGAGAGTTATGGTTAACATTTTTTTTTGCACATCATGCATGACATTTTTATAAACTCTATTTCTTTAAAAGTTAGTTTTTTTTCTTAACTTGAAACTCGAGTTGCCATAATAAAAAAGGGAGAGATTGTTGGTACAGGAAGCACCAGATGATTCAACTTGGTTTTGATAATAGCATGAGGTTCAAGTTAAGTGTGTTGTTGGGCTAACAAGTTGATCTAATGTGCAAGGAGCACAAGTAAAGTCCTAGTTGAGGCTAAGGCTAAAAGCAAAAGTCCTAGTTGTAGGTTAGGCAAGGACAAGTCCTGGTCTGGAGGATCAGGTAGAAGACTTGGCAGGTCAAGTGCACCAGGTGCAAGTCCATGCAGTGTCGGAGGACCGGGAGGCATGGCTAAATTCCAAGCAAGTACAGTCAGGAGGACTAGAGGTTTGGTGAAGTCTAGGCGGTCAGGAGGACTGGGGGATCCTAGCAGCAAATTCCTAGGAGCCAAGGACCAAAGCTGACCAGAAAGTCCAACAAGTCTGGAGGATTTGGTTGGCAAAGTAAGGTAAATTATTTCGAGAGGAGTGGGTCAGGGCGCATTCCCGAAGTGGAACTATAGGTGTCGATCTAATCCGAGATTTCATTGGAAATCTAAAGTTAAGACCAAGAAACAGTTCATAGAACTGATTCTTCAATCTGTTTATTTATGTTTTTAGAGCTAACTTGTATTGTAGAGTGGAGAAGTGAAGTCTTTAACTCCAGGTGACCTTATCCGAGGTTCGAGTCGACCGGACGGTCAAGTCGATTGGAGTGTGGATTTTAGGTGACTTGGGATCAAATAAATGCAATGGAAGTCTAAGTCTATCAAGACCCTCCACGTCAGCATGGAGTCGACCTGAAGGCCGAGTCAACCACAGAGATAGTGGATCGGCAGTCTACGTGGGATCGACTTGAACGAGGTTCCAGTCGACCGGAAGGTCTTATAAAAAGACTTCAAACAGAGGCTTCTCAATAACTCATTCAGTGCATTCACGATCAAGTTACGTCGAGCTGACGGTGCCCTGAGCAAACAGCAACATGTGTCCAGTCGTCGTAACATCGAAATCGCGCCAGAAAGACTATCTTCAAAGCTCCAGTGTTGGTAACGATTTATTTATATTATAATTATTAATATGATAAAGTTGTGGATTTATCGTTGGCTTTTGTAATCGTTATAACTTGTTTTCTCAAGGAAATAAGTTTCTTAGTGGATTGCTCGTATGTAAACGATCACAGATTGTGGGCCTTGGAGTAGCAGCCTTCGGCTGTGAACCAAGTAAAAACGAACGTGTCACTTGTGTTGTTGTTGTGTTGTTTTACTTTACTTTAATTCCTCTGCAATCTGATTTATGAGTTATTACGATCGAGATTTCGAAATCGTAGAAAAACTGCCTTAAGCGCTATTCACCCCCCTCTAGCGCTTATCTGATCCTACAGTACTCGTATGTATCGGGATCTGAAACGCTCGTATTGGTGGAACGACATGAAGAGGGATATCGCAAATTTTGTTGCAAGATGTTTAGTGTGTCAGCAGGTGAAGGCTGAGCATAGTGACCAGCCGGGTTACTTCAGGAGATATCGGTACCCAAGTAGAAGTGGGAATATATTACGATGGATTTCGTTACAGGCCTGCCCAGGACCCGAAAGGGGCATGATGCTATTTGGGTAATCATAGATCGGCTAACCAAATCTGCTCATTTTCTTCCGATATGTCGGACGAATTCGCTGGATTGTTTGGCAGATTTGTACTGTAGAGAGATCGTTAGATTTCATGGAGTACCTGTGAGTATCATTTCAGATAGAGATTCATATTTTACCTCACGATTCTAGCAGAGTTTGCAGCAAGCACTCGGTACATAGCTTCATTTTAGTACAACATTTCATCCATTGATAGACGATCAATCGGAGTGTACTATTCAGACTCTAGAAGATTTACTGAGAGCTTGTGTTATGGATTTCGGTGGCAGTTGAGAGGATCACTTGCATCTGGTTGAGTTCGCATATAACAACAGCTATCATTCTACTATTCAGATGGCTCCATATGAGACTTTGTATGGTAGATCTTGTCGATCTCCGGTGTTATAAGATGAGGTTGGTGAGAGACAACTGCAGGGTATTCAGCAGGATGCCGAGCTTGTACGCATTATCAGATGACGTATGTCAGAGACTCAGGATCGACAGAAGAGTTATGCAGATTAGAGACGGAGGCCTTTGGAGTTTTCTGTGGGCGACCATGTGTTCTTACGCGTATCACCCACGAAAGGGGTGAAGAGGTTCGTATTGAGGGGGAATTTGACTCTGCACTATATTGGACCATTTGAAATATTGGAGCGGATTGGTGAGGTGGCATACCGCCGACACTTGCTGGTGTTTATAACGTATTTCATGTCTCCATGCTGCGAAAATACGTGTTTCATCCTACTAATATTCTGAAGGAAGTACCTATTCCTCTTTAGCCGGATGTGTCTTATGAGGAAAATCTAGTGCGAATCTTTGACCATAAGGAGCAGCAGTTGCAGAACAAAACCATTTGACTTGTAAAAGTCAGGTGGTAGCACCATACAGATGAGAAGGATACTTGGGAGTTCAAGGATACTATCCGAACTCAATACCCACATCTATTTACTTAAGGTATGATTCTGATTACTTTGGTATTTCTGCACTATAGTATGAAGATAGTAAATTTGGGGATCAAAATTTTGTTTTACGAGGAATTTTTGGGGGTTAACTAAGGTATATAAACATTACCTCTAATAATCGCCATTAAGGGCTAAATCATTTATGGGTTTGGGTTCAAACTTGGGTTTAATGAAGCCAATTAAATCAGCCTCATTTAATCCAATTAATAGCCAATTAAACGAGCCCATTAACCTAAATAAAAAAGCCTAATAGATATAAGTTAATGGTTCAAGTCGGATTAAACCCATTAACCCGTTAGGGATTTCTTTTAAAAACCCGTGGTTCTCTCTTTACCCTAACTCACGATTCCTCCTCGTCTTCTTTTTCCCCTGATGGCGTGATCGCGCGAGCATTTTCTCGTCCATATCTGGTGTCGACGCCAAGGAAATCGCTGGCGATTAGGAGTTCGACCGTCGAACTTGTCTCTCATCAGGATAGCTGAGGAATCGGTCAGGTGCGGTGAGCAACACGACGCGATTGAGGGAGGATTCGCTCGGTGAGTTTGATTCATTCTTGAGTTCGTGTGGTTTTCTCATGAGGATTTCAATTTTTGTTTGAGTTTCTGAATCAGGTTGAACTCACAGATTGGTGGGATTTCTTGAGTTCGGCCGAGTGAAGGAGAATCAAAATCTGATCAGAGCTAAGTTGAATTCTAGGGCATGGATCTGAGATAAGTTTTCCTTGTTGATCCGGTTAGATTCCTGCATTATAGTTAGAGATCGATTTGGATGTCTAATTCTTGCAAGCCAATAGATTTCTTGGATTTCAATTTTGTTCTGTTTAGTGTGGATGGTTGGCGAATGTTTTCTCCTTTTTCTAATGTGTTTTTCTGTTGGGATTGATTGTAGCTAGGGTTATGTTTCTGTTAAAATTCGATGGAACCAAGGCTTGTTGAATTTGATCGATTTATGTTGGGATTGTTTGTTGTTCTGTTAGGGTTTCAATGGAATTGAATTGATCTATTGTGATTGATTAATTCCGGTGGAATTTCTGTTGAGATCAGATTAGTTTTATGTTGGATCTATTCTAGGGTTGTATTGGGTTCTAGCTGTACCAGTTGTTGAAGGATTCAAGGTTGATTAATTGTGGAATTAGATTGGGTTGTTGTTCCATGGGAGTTATTATTGTTTTGTTGATTAGGATTTTATTTCAGAAGGTTAGCTATGACATGTTTCAAACTATTGAAGGCCTCACCATTGATTCGATTTGGTCTTAATGTGGGATCCAGTGGAGTTAGAGTTAATTCGATTGGTTGAATTGGGTTTGGGTTAAATCCAGTTGAGGCTAGATGTGGAATTGTGTAGGGGATTTATTTGTTGTAAAATTAAATATAATATTATATTTAGTAGATGTTGTTATTATAATTGCAGGACCATCCTTGATTATTGATCCTGTTACATATGAGGATTTTATTTTCTGGGAGTTCTTGTATCGATATTCGTCATACTAGGTGGGTACTCCTGTACTTAGTCAGTATAGTTTCTAGTTGTAGTGCATAAATTATTATAACTCAGTTGTTCGACATCTTGACTTTGTTCTTATCATTACACTCGTTGCTTGATACTTGATTGATCTTTGATATGATCTTCTGGTTGCATCCATACTGTCTCATGTTATTGTTGATCTGTGAGCGATGACTTGTGCTAATTAATGTTGAATATGCCTGAGTAGATGTAGGCCTCACTTGTTGAATTGAGCATCATGACATATGCATGATAGAAGAAGGTGTGGTTGACTGTTGTTGTTGTTATTGACACTCACTTGACACTGTGTGATAGTGGTATAAGAGTGAAAGCAATTGTTGCATTATGTTGAGTGCAACCAGGACTAGCTAGATAGCTCTCTTGCGATATCCTGCGACTCCCCACTTGATTAGTAGTAGTTTGTTGTTGGAGCGTGTGTAATTGTCCTGTTTAGCATCCTAGTTCACTAGTTGGGTGTCTGGGGCTGGCGAGTGTAGACAATGACCATGCATAACACATGTACATGAATCTGTTGGTAGTTGTTTACTGCATTTATGGTTGTTTGATGTGAACCCAAAGAGAAAAATCTCAAGAACCCACAACTAATTGAAGAAAGAAAGAAGGAGAGTCTAAATCGATAAGAAAGATGAATAGAACCTTGACCCGATACTTAAGAAAGTCGAACCTTGGTATAGATGAAGAGGGAAGACGCCACAACCTTGGGATGGAGGTTGATAAGTCTTTGAACGCCACAAGGGGATGCCTTGATAAGTTCTAGTTCAATGAAGAACCAACAAGTGAGAGCCTCACCATGCTTTAGATTGAAAATATGCCAAAAGATACATGTGTGGCCGTCACCCACTTTATTTATAGCTATAGGGTGACCTAAAAACCCTAAAAGGCCAAAAGGAAGCCCATTTAGTAAAGGCCTATGTAGACTACTTAGCCATTTTAAGCTTATGGCATCATTACAACCCAAATAAAGCTAGAAATTGAGCCTAAATTGATACATATCTCTACTACATAAACATGAGACTAAGTGACTACTTAAGCCCATCCAAGGCTTGAATTAAGTTGACTAAGCCGCATGACTTGCTCTTGGTCAAACCTTCTTCAATTGTAACTTTGGCCTTCACATCTTCAATTAGCACATTAAGTGCTTCCTTCATCTTCTTAGCCTTAGCTCTTGTAATTGGGCCTCCATTGATGCATAATGGATCATCAACAACATCAAGAGTATGCTTGTTGTTGGCAACTTGTTCACTTGGGTTGACTCCATCATTCCCCCTCTCCTCAAAAGGATTCGTCCTCGAATCTTGATCACCTACATCAAAGGGAGAAAGATCAGAAACATTAAAAGTAGCACTCACATTATACTCACCTGGTAAGTCAAGCTTGTAGGCATTATCATTGATTCGAGCAATGACTTGAAATGGTCCATCGCCTCGTGGATGCAACTTAGAAAGACGTTTAGCAGGAAATCTTTCCTTTCTCATATGAACCCAAACCCAATCTCCTGGTTCAAAGATCACTTTCTTTCGTCCCTTGTTGGCTTGTGTAGCATATTGTTCGGTCCTCTTTTCAATTTGCAACCTCACTTTCTCATGCATTTGCTTCACAAACTCAGCTTTTCTTGTACCATCTAAACTAGCATGCTCAGAAATAGGCAAAGGTGACAAATCCAATGGAGTTAAGGGATTGAACCCATATACCACTTCAAAAGGTGAAAAATTAGTAGCAGAATGCACAGATCTATTATAAGCAAATTCAACATGTGGTAAACAATCTTCCCAACTTTTTAAATTCTTTTGAATGATAGCTCGTAATAAAGTAGACAAAGTTCGATTTACTACCTCAGTTTGTCCATCTGTTTGTGGATGACATGTTGTAGAAAACAAAAGCTTTGTTCCCAACTTTCCCCATAAAGTTTTCCAAAAGTAGCTTAGGAACTTTGTATCACGATCTGAAACTATGCTTCTCGACACTCCATGAAGTCGCACGATCTCCCTAAAGAATAGATCAGCAATATGGTTAGCATCATCTGTTTTCCTACAAGGAATAAAATGAGCCATTTTAGAAAATCTGTCCACAACAACAAAAATAGAATCCATACCTCGTTTTGATCTAGGTAAGCCTACAACAAAGTCCATGGAAATATCCACCCAAGGTTCACTAGGAATTGGTAAAGGTGTATACAATCCATGAGGTAAAGATCTAGATTTTGCTTGCCTACATGTGATACACTTCTCACAAAACTTGACTACATCTCGTTTCATGTGAGGCCAAAAGAAATGCTCAACCAAAACATCTAGAGTTTTTCTTACACCAAAATGTCCCATTAGTCCCCCACCATGAGCCTCTTGGATTAATAATTCCCTCAATGAACAATTAGGCACACACAACCTATTGACCCTGAAAAGAAACCCCTCATGCCTATAAAACTTCCCAAATGCAGCATGTTCACAAACTTCAAATACATTTCCAAAGTCAGGATCATTAGAATATAGATCTTTAATGTATTCAAAACCTAACAATTTAGTGTTCAAAGTAGAGATCAAGGTATACCTTCGAGACAAAGCATCTGCAACAATGTTTTCCATACCTCGTTTATACTTGATGACATAAGGAAATGACTCAATGAACTCCACCCATTTTGCATGACGTTTATTCAACTTACTTTGGCTCTTCAAATGCTTCAACGATTCATGATCAGTGTGAATGACAAACTCTTTGGGCCACAAGTAATGCTGCCAAGTCTCTAAAGCCCTCACCAATGCATACATCTCCTTGTCGTAAGTTGGATAGTTCAAAGTTGCTCCACTGAGTTTCTCACTAAAATAAGCAAGGGGCCGACCTTCTTGTATTAGCACAGCTCCAATACCTATTCCTGATGCATCACACTCAATTTCAAAAGTTTTAGCAAAGTTAGGTAATGCAAGTATTGGTGCAGAAGTTAGCTTCTCCTTAAGTAAGTTGAAAGCTGAATTTTGTTCACTATCCCAATGAAAACCAACATTCTTTTTAACAACTTCAGTCAAGGGTGCAGCTAAAGTACTGAAATTTTTAACAAACCTCCTATAGAAACTAGCCAACCCATGAAAGCTACGTACCTCAGTTATGGTTTTTGGTGTTGGCCATTCACGAATAGCCTTAACCTTCTCTTCATCCACTGCTATTCCCTTAGCACTAACAATATAACCAAGAAACTCAATCTGACTAGTGCAAAAAGAACATTTTTGAAGGTTAGCATACAACTTTTCATTTCGCAAAACAAGTAGAACTTTTTGTAAATGATTTAGATGCTCATCTAAATTTTTGCTATAAATCAAGATGTCATCAAAATATACTACAACAAAGTCCCCAATAAAAGCACGCAAAATATGGTTCATTAATCTCATGAAAGTACTAGGAGCATTAGTTAGCCCAAATGGCATGACTAACCATTCATATAAACCATACCTAGTCTTAAAAGCAGTTTTCCATTCATCTCCCTCACGCATTCGAATTTGATGATAGCCAGACTTCAAATCAATTTTAGAGAAAATGCAAGAACCATGTAGTTCATCTAACATATCATCTAATCTAGGAATGGGATGACGATACTTTACCGTAATCTTGTTGATAGCCCTGCAATCAACGCACATTCTCCAAGTTCCATCCTTCTTTGGCACAAGCAAAACAGGAACAGCACAAGGGCTCAAGCTTTCTCGGACGTACCCTTTCCTCATCAACTCTTCAACTTGCTTTTGCAGCTCCTTTATCTCCGCCGGATTACTCCTATAGGCCGGTCGATTAGGAATTGTTGCTCCTGGGATGAAATCAATTTGGTGCTCTATTCCCCTAAGTGGTGGCAATCCATCAGGAACCTCATCAGGAAATACATCATCAAACTCCTGCAAAAGAGATTTAACAACACTAGGCAAAGAAGAGTTAAGATTGTTAGTGTTGAAATAAGCCTCCTTGTACAAAAGTAAAATCATCGGCTGTTGAGAATAAAAAACTCTCTTAACCTCTCTTTCTTTTGCATAAAAGCTCACTTTTTTACTCTCTTGCTCTTGAAGTTTTTTTTCTTTTTCATTCTTTTTTTCACTCCTCTCATCCACACTTTTTATTTTCTCACACTCTTTTTCTTTTCCATTCTTTCTTTTCTCACACTCTTTTTCTTTTTCATTCTTTCTTTTCTCACACTCTTTTCTTTTTTCACTCTCATTTTTGATCCTCAATTGATCTTCATATACTTGCTTAGGAGTTAATGGTACAAGAGTTACAAGTTTACCATGCATCATAAAAGAATACTTATTTTTGAACCCATCATGCATGGCCTTCCTATCAAATTGCCATGGTCTACCTAAAAGCAAATGACTTGCATGCATTGGCACTACATCACAAAGAACCTCATCATGATACCTACCAATGGATAATGAAACCAATACTTGCTTAGTGACCTTAACTTCCCCGCAATCATTCAACCATTGTAGTTTATAAGGTCTAGGATGTTTAGTGGTAGGTAAGCATAATTTCTCAACAAAAGAGTACTAGCTACATTAGTGCAACTTCCCCCATCAATAATCATACTACATACCTTCTCTTTGATGTGGCAACGGGTATGAAATATGTTCTCTCGTTGTTCTTCATCTTCTTCCTTCATTTGCACATTTAAAGCACGCCTAGTGACGAGGGCTTCACCTTCAACGGGATACTCTTCTTCATCACTTTCCAATATTGGTGGCAAGGCACTATCATCTTCGGACTCACTCTCAGTTTCAATATCACCATTTTCTTTCAAAATCATAATTCTTTTGTTTGGACATTGTGATGCAATATGTCCCCTTCCCAAACACTTAAAGCATTTAATATCTCTGTTTCTTGAAGACTGGATAGGTTCTTTACCTTTGACCAATGGAGAACTAGCATCTTTATTCTTGGAAAACTCGGTCTTACTTTTTGATGCAACTTTATCATCTTTTTTATTCCAGCTAGATTTCCAAGTGGATGAATTATGACTTTGCCCATGCTTGATTGAACCCTTCCTTTTGAGTTGTCTTTCAACTTTCATGGACATATGCACCATATCTTCAAGCTCCACATAATGTTGCAACTCCACTACATTTGCAATTTCTGGATTCAAACCTTGTAAAAATCGTGCCATGGTTGCTTCTCGGTCCTCCTCCACATTGGCTCGAATCATGGCAATCTCCATCTCTTTGTGGTATTCCTCCACAGTCTTGGACCCTTGTGTTAGACTTTGTAATCTTTGGTACAAATCTCGATAGTAATGTGAGGGAATGAACCTCTTTCTCATTATAGATTTCATCTCCTCCCATGTGTCAATAGGTCTTTCTTTGTTTCTTCTCCTGCTTAGAATAATTTGATCCCACCAAATAATAGCATAATCAATAAACTCAACAGCAGCAAGTTTTACCTTCTTTTCTTCAGAGTAGTTGTGACAATCAAACACTAATTCCACTTTCTTTTCCCACTCTAAATATACATCTGGATCACTTTTGCCTTGAAATGAAGGAATCTTCATCTTGATATTGCCCAAGTTTCTATCAACATATTCATTTGCCCTTCCTCTTCTTCCACCAATTCTAACATGACCAGATCTGCCACTAGAAGCTCTATCATCAATGTCCTCAGAAATGTCATCATCATCATTGTCATCACGGTTATGCTGCCTTGCACTTCGTGTAGGAACTCTACCAATTTGAGTATTTTGTAGTCCAGTAATTAGAGCATCTTGCCTCTCTAGTCTGTCAAGGATTTGACTGAATCTGATTTCCATACGTTCCAAGTGTTGTCTCAAAGCACGTTGTTCAAGGGTTTCTCTAGCTCTTGCTTCATCTTCACTTGTCGCCATTAAAGTAAGCTGTTGTCACTCAATCACTCAACTCACTAATGTTAGCTCTTTAAAGAACTTAGAATTGAGGCAATTCCCTGTAAGCGTTCTTTGACTAATTGAAAAACTCCAAGGAAATTAGGATAAAAGATAGGAATTGAAGAAGAATGCAAATAGCAGAATTGAAAACTTGAATTAAGTGCCGAAAGGAAATTTGCCAGAATTGAATCTAGGCAAAACTTATTAGAATGCAGAATTGAAAGATAAAGATACTGGAAATAAAAGCTGAAAGGAAATTTGCCAGAACTTAATCTAGGCAAAACTTTGAAAGAAATGCAGAATTGAAAGATACTTGAAATAAGTGCTGAAAGAAAATTTGCCAGAACTTAATCTAGGCAAGTGCCAGAATTAAATCTAGGCAAAACTTGAAAGAAATGCGGAATTGAAAGATAAAGATAGCTGAAAAAATTTGGAAATTTGCCAGAACTTAATCTAGGCAAGTGCCAGAATTAAATCTAGGCAAAACTTGAAAGAAATGCGGAATTGAAAGATAAAGATGGTAAAAAAATGCAAGTATAGAAATAACAAGCTCTCTACACCCACTTTTTGTTGCTTCTTTTTTTTACCTTTTTTTTCTTTTTTTTTTTCAAATTTCAGCCTTCCTTTCTTTTTTGGCCGAAAATATTTTTTTTTCTTTTTTTGCCAAAATAAATTTTTTTCTTTTTTTTTTTGCCGAAAATAAATTTTTTTCTTCCTTTTTTTTATAGCAACAAGCAAATAAGACTTACAAAGATTGAAAGAAATGCAAATAATAAGTATCAAATGATGAACAAGATAGATAAAGTTTCAAGCACAAAAGAAAAGGATAACCAAATCGATTTAGAAAAACCTAAGCTCTGATACCAACTGATGTGAACCCAAAGAGAAATATCTCAAGAACCCACAACTAATTGAAGAAAGAAAGAAGGAGAGTCTAAATCGATAAGAAAGATGAATAAAACCTTGACCCGATACTTAAGAAAGTCGAACCTTGGTATAGAAGAAGAGGGAAGACGCCACAACCTTGGGATGGAGGTTGATAAGTCTTTGAACGCCACAAGGGGATGCCTTGATAAGTTCTAGTTCAATGAAGAACCAACAAGTGAGAGCCTCACCATGCTTTAGATTGAAAATATGCCAAAAGTTACATGTGTGGCCGTCACCCACTTTATTTATAGCTATAGGGTGACCTAAAAACCCTAAAAGGCCAAAAGGAAGCCCATTTAGTAAAGGCCTATGTAGACTACTTAGCCATTTTAAGCTTATGGCATCATTACAACCCAAATAAAGCTAGAAATTGAGCCTAAATTGAGCCTACATATCTCTACTACATAAACATGAGACTAAGTGACTACTTAAGCCCATCCAAGGCTTGAATTAAGTTGACTAAGCCGCATGACTTGCTCTTGGTCAAACCTTCTTCAATTGTAATTTTGGCCTTCACATCTTCAATTAGCATATTAAGTGCTTCCTTCATCTTCTTAGCCTTAGCTCTTGTAATTGGGCCTCCATTGATGCATAATGGATCATCAACAACATCAAGAGTAGCTTGTTGGGCAACTTGTTCACTTGGGTTGACTCCATCACCCGCTATTCTGTTTGGGCAAGTGTTGCTGACACTCTAAAGCTCTCCGAAAACCAACACCATACAATTCTACATCTTCATGTTGTAGATATTGTTACTATTGTTGCACTTTATTTAATATAGGCTTAGTAGAGTTGTTTCTATCCTCTTATTTGTAATGAGTTTTCCTCCTTGGAAAGTTTTTCAAAGAGGAGAGCATTAGTAAATTGCCTATCTAAAATGATCCACACGATCATAGGTCTGGGAGTAGCAATCGTTAGACTGTGAACCAAGTAACAGCTCTAGTGTTTTTCTTCTTTCTGTTGCATTTTAATTGAGCTTTTGAAAAAAAAAGAAAAGTTTTAAGCACGATATTCACCCCCTTTATCGCCATTTTGGTTCTATAATTATGTGGACGCTCTGAATTAGTTTTGCCACCTTCGAGCTTTCTCAAAATTTTATTCTTCTCTTTAAAATTATTTCTAATATTTTATTTCTATTGCATCACTTACCCAGTATCTTAGGTACATACCAATGTCATCAAAGTATCAATAAGGTATCTGCAGATAATAAACATCTAACATGGATCTCATGTAATGCAACATATGAATGACATGTCAAACATAGTGCAACAATCAAGAGTCAAACAGGTAGACAATCAAAATGCAGGATCAGTGCGGTCCAATACATATATATCATGCACATGATGCACATATGCATGATGCAACTGCCCCACTCACTACAGCACTCGTGCAAGCATCTGAGGCTGGGATGGCCGGCATCGGGGATCAGTACTCCGCGCCCTACAATCAAGTAGTCCGGTGATCCAAATCAGAGATCAGAGTCCCGCGTCCGGGTGATCTCGTAGCTATGATAAGCTACAAATCCTATGGCCGATATCTGTACTCTAGTACTCGTCACGGACTGCGTACTGCCATACAGTCTATGAGTACTCGGCTGCGTACTGCCATACAGCCGTTGAGGTAGATCATCGACTCGGCTGCGTACTGCCATACAGCCGTCGACTGCGTACTGCCATACAGTCGCCATCATCAAGATGGAAAATAGGGTATGATAACCACCTATGTAGATATACAACTAAGTCATCTACCATCACGATAAACCCACTCCAATGGGATTTACAATCGTTATCATGCATCATGATGAGATGCTCAATCATATCAATCAGCACCTACTATACTACTCAATATACGTAGGTATAAGTCATGATGATCTCAGGTATCATAAAGAAAGGATCATACCAATAATGATCACAAAGGTCATATCAAGAAAGGAAATAACAATCATGAATAATAATCCAGGGTCAATCGACATAAGGTCAAGCATGATATAACCAGAATAGTAATCAAAGTATCGAATCATCATGAGCATAAATGGAATCAATAAGCAGATCAACAGATACAGGAAACAAGGTACATGCACTGAAATAAGATACGAAACTGTATTGACCAAATACAGTAAAATCACCCACCTGATAAATCGCAGGTAAAACTAGAACCCCCAGAACCCTCGTATATATCAAACTCCAAGAATCACTCAGGGTCCTGCAAATACAATGACAATATCCTAAATACCAGAATGTATCAAATAAACCCTAAGTTATTATTTTAAGGGTTATCTTAACTCAATCTCGTTAACGTAACTTGGGTTAAATTAATCTAACCTTTAGATCTATATTAACAAAGGTTTAACTAATCAATCAATTAGTTGTATTAATCGAATCGATCAATACAACTAACCTCATATATAATCAAACCCATGCTAACCAACCAACCTTAGGTTAGACTAATTCAATCTTTAGGTTGATACTAATAGGGATTAACTACTTAATTAATTAATATCCTTAATCAATTAATATAATTAATCTCCATTTCATCAACCCTAGAATCCAGTTCAAATCAAGCTTCAGTTCAACCCTTTCTGCCTTCACAACTTACTGCCCAAAAACTCCCTAATCTCCGATCAGAATCAGTGAGCTGTAGATACAAAACAGATCCATCAAGATCTGAAACTCTCGGTCAATTCACCACAAAATTCCTATTGAATAGGAATAAACCAAAGGTAAGGTAAGCATCTTACCTCAGAATCTGAAGCCCTAGCCTTCCTTTGCAACCGAATCCCTAACCAAGGCTCGGTTCTTCCTTGGCTGCCGGATCTCCCTCAAACCCCGATTGGATCACATCACAATCTGTGGGAAAGAGGAAATCAAGCTAGATCTAAGAACCTTGAAGTCGTCCAAGATTCAACTCAAGAACCGTAGCTAAATTTCCTTACCTCTCGGCTTCGACTTCCTCTTCTTCTTCTTCAACAGCCGAAGCCAAAAACTGATCCCAACTCAAGATCCGAACTCGAAATACCTAAGAAATCCAGGATTAAGCTCACAAACCAAGTAATAACCTAAATCACGCTTCGATTCTTACCGATCGGCTTCCTAAACCTCGATCCGTTGCCGTAAGATCTGCCCCTTACGCCGCTGCCACCACCGATCCGAGCCTTCGTCGGCGAAAATCCATGCTCCAACGCCTCCAGCAGCTGACCGCCGACCTCCTCCTTCACTGTGGCACCGCTGACACCCGCGTCGAAGAGGATCAAAGCCAGCAGCGTCGCGATCGGGAGACGGTGAACCGAGAGGCGCGATCGGGATTTGACGCGATTTGTGATGCTACTGTAGCTTCCCAACCGGTTCTTATCTCCTCTCCTAACGGGTCAAGATCCAAACCCATTAACCCAATTACCCATTAAGAGTTGAGTTTAGACCGGTTTCGGTTCAGGCTATTACTGTAGCAAACCGGACTAACCTTGGTTTGCTTGGTTCGCTAACCAATCGAACCCCGATTTGACTCAAACCAATTTTGTTTGATCCGTCTCCACAAAACGAATCTTTTCATCCTTTTTATTTTATCAAAACCTCTTCTATTACGAACCAAATCAAATTGGTTTAATTTGGTTCAATCTTGGTTCATTTGGTTCACCAACCAAATGACCTCTGATTTGAATGAAACCACTTTCGTTCATTTTGTCTTCATAAGACGAATTCATTCCCTTCCACTAATAAAATTTCTAATCATACCCAATTAGGATTAAATCATTTACAATTTAACCCCTAAAAGTTTCGGTATTTTATACAATATCTCATATTGACTCATTTGAGTATGGTCATGCATTTCGTGATTCTACTCTATCAAGAGGTAGTAAATATCACTCCCGTTATATGGGAGGGATAGATCCCATCTATATCACTCACATCCCTCTGCATAATTTGTTACATACCTAGTGATTGCCTTTATAGTCCACTCTATTATGAGTAGCGTTTGACGATACCAAAGTATATACCTCCTTATGTAGAGAACCGTAGTGAGTCTAAGGACTATTCATACCAATAGTCACATGAGAAAGTTTATGACACTCATATAACGATCCATGAAACTTTTTCATGACTAGTTTATTCAGTATACATTCTCTAATGTATACCCTTGTATCAACTCGATATCCCATATCCATGACTTGTATGATCAAGTCATCCAGTTGACCTACATGATAATCTCAAAAATTAACATTGTTCTTGAATGTTAATGCTTGACTAGGAATAATTAACAGTAGTGTTCTCTATATCATTTCACTATCGATTCAAACAATCAATATGATATAGATTAGAACTAGCAACCCAAGGACACTATTGTACTTAGTTATTTGGCATAAATACAATGTAAGTATAATAACCAAAAACCATGTCTCTATTAAATGCCACTCTAGTGATCAATCCTCCCAAAATAATAGGGCTTGATAAATGTTGGTGTGGCATGTTTATCAAGTGATTTAAGAAATGATATCCAGTGTCAATATTATAATCTTCTAAACATGACCCACAAACAAAGAAGTTCATTCTGACACACTACTTTATTATTTTCTCCTCTTCCAAATATAGTGTGTTTCATTAACAAAAAATATATCTAAACACGGGATTAGCTATACAAGAAATTCTAGATGAAGAAGGATGGAACATGCTTATACCCCCCCCCCCCTAACTCACGGCATACATGATGTGGCTCAAAAGCGTTGGGTATTTCCCGAGTGCCACCACATGGTAAATCGAATGTAGCATTAAAATCATTGAAAGTTCATGTGTAGTTTTCATTAAACAACCTAAAGCTAATTTTTTCATCCCCATTTTTGCTTTCAATCACAATGGTACTAAGGAATTCCAACACTAATCTAGGGTATGTGGGGTAATCCATGTTCATGAAGTTCATCCATCCTACTCTTTCTAACAATAAATGAAGATCATTATCCTAAACCAAGTATTTTAAAGGTGTCCCAATTTAGGTATTTAGTGCAAGAGATTTAACGACAAACCAAAGCATTAAATCTTAGTTTATATTCTGATTCATCGAAAGTAATACCATATTGCGATTCAGTACCTTTGTGTGAAGTCTCCCCTTTTTTTATGGTGTTTCCTTCCTTGTTTCTTTCTTTTTTCCAATCTTTTTCAACATTTTTCAACTGCAAGGAGAACCCAAGTAACCTTTGTGAATGGGGGAGAAAGAAAAAGGGAATGGATTGGGAAGAGGTGAGGAAGAGAAGTTTGAAGGCAAAAAGGCACGGCCGTGTATTGTTAGGGCACGCCGTGTGAAGTTAGGGCACACCCGTGTGCATTTTATAACCCTCGTGGGACACGGCCATGTCTAAAGACACGACCTCAAGAAGTTGCTAATCTATAAATAGGGACATGACCGTGTCTGAGAGACACAGCTTCAAACAAGTGGTTTGTTGAGGAATAAGCATGCCCATGTGATTTTCATGGAGAATGAGGCACAATCGTGTCTAAAGACATGACTTGTAGATGGTGGTATTCTGTTGCGGAGACACGCCTGTGCCAAAGTGACACATCCTCAAGAAGTCGCGGCTATGTGAAAGGAACACAGTCGTGCCAAGAGGCACGACCATGACCTGGTGTTGTTCTGTGGAAAAGGCATGGCCTAACCTTATTTGAGGTGCGGCTCCAGAATTCCCTGTCAACAAAAGAAATTTTCATTACTATCTTACAGAAACAATCAAAAATATAGAAAAATAATAATAAAAACCCTTGAGTTGCTTCCCAAGAAGCGTTTGCTTAAGGTCTTTAGCTCGATCCCTTTTTGCACAAATCCGATGGCCTTGGCTTGGTTAGGAGATAATCCTCTTTTTCTTGGAAAGGCTGATAGGCTCCACAAGAGTACGGTTGTCGTTAAGTAATAAAAAGTTATCAAACCACAGAGACCATGGAATTATTCACTAGATTAGCACAAAAACAGTTGTGAATGAATGAGTTTTGGTGCTGGGATGAGAAAGAAGGAGAACTGAAGGACCTAATCCTCGAACGAAAGGGAATCAATTATATGGCAGGTATGGGAAACAATCCTAGGATTTCAGATTCCTTGAGATTATGGCTGATAGTATCATGAACGTTTTGCTATTCCTCAATGTTTATATCAATATAGGAATTTTAACCAAGCTACCTAATTAGACCTCGTCAGGCTTTATTGGGATTAAATCATGATCTTCTAATGTTATGATCACTAGTTCGAGATGATACCTGAATAGCCCGGTTCTATCGCTCTTCCGTTGTCACCAAGCACTCCAGTAATACTATTGGCATCCTACCCTCTATCACCGAGTACCCAATTAAAGATCTCTTCCTAGTAATCAATAACCGTTAGTTATCTCTCATGAAAATTTGTTACAGTTTAAGAATCTCCTCGGAAAATCCGATTAAAAAGGTTCACCTCCTGTCACAAGGCACCCCCCGGTCATACGATCCTAAGATTTCCTATAAATCATAATTCACTCCTATCCATATGAATCAAGCCTTTAAAATATCACCAAATATGCACGAGAGATGATTCCATATAACAAAGTATAACCATATCATAGAAGATAGCAAATAATAAATCCATCAAATATAATCATTCGTTACATCTCAATTCCATCTAAGAGATCTACTCCATGACGGAGAAAATACAATTCGAGAAGGAAGAGGAAGAATTCTTTGTTTCAAAATCCAAGAAAGAAATGGGAAAAGGACTTATCAATATATGTGGATCTTCCTTAAATTGTGATCTCCTCGTCGGCGGTGGATGGAAGCGACGGAGTAGCCTTGGGAAGATGGATGTGATGGCAAATTCTCCTCCGAAACGTGGTTACGGCGCCTCCATGTGATCCTCTCACCACCCCCCCGAAAAAGGGTTCCAAAAAGATGTTTAAATAGGCCTCCAAGTGCGACATGGATGTGCCTCGTGGCACGGTCGAAAAATTCAGCGCGATGTGGTCGTGCCTCATGGCACGACTGAAAAGCTCGGCCTGATCTTTCCGTTGGCACGACCGTGCTTGGTAGGCACGACCACAAGAAGGTGTTGACTTGGAAGAGAGGCACGATTGTGCCTGATAGGCACGACCTCCAGCAGCTATGGTTCTATTTCTGGGGCATGGTCAAGCCTTGTAGGCACAGACTGAGGCAGTTGTAGTTTTGTTTCTGGGGTATGGTCATGCCTTGTAGGCACGGCCCGGAGCTTGCTTGCTTTTGAGTTGAGAGCACAGCCGTGCTTGGTGGCATGTCCTAGAGCAGCTACTCTTCTGAGAGCATGGCACGGTCGTGCCTTGTAGGCATGACCCAGTCTTGGCTTTTGTTGTTCTTCCTTCATTTCACCTTGTTTCATACCGATTTCCATCCTGTAAATGCAAAAGTATGAGAGCATACCTCTAAACTAGAAAATAGAGAAAATATGCCTAATGCATGAATAAAGGATGCGATAAATATAGAGTATCAACAAGAAAATGCATAATGATGTGCAATCAAAGTAGTAAAAATATATGCATACCCTACACACATCGCACCCCCAGACTTAAACTTTTGCTTGTCCTCAAGTAAAACATACCTCTAGATTCAAGTAGAAATACATAGCAGCATTATAATTCTTAGCACATCAATCCAATCCTATCAAAACCTAACACTGATGAGCTTGATAATCGAAATCATTAAGATAATTCCTAAGAATAAATTATGCTCAGTGCAAAAAGTGGTCTTGGTCCATTTGATATCAAAACTTTACTTAAAGTCAAGTCATCATGCTATCGTCTTTCTAAATATTACCTGCCACAACCTAGGGTCATCCCTTCTATTGCAAAAGGTCTCAAAGCATTGCTTCAAAAGCCAGAGAAACATAGTCATTATTTCCCCAGTAACCTTTACCGGTCTCAAACGGGTAATTGATAAGTTTCCACTCATGACACTATTTTTAATCCCCTTTATTCTGCTTTTTTTTTTGGAGAAGCATCTGAATTTCAAGCTTTGCATGACTTGGGGTTTAAGATTTTTCCAAATGAGTTTACATAACTTGAGTTGGTCCAGTAACCAAAATGCAATGGAAGGTCACCTTGGAAACACTAGTACTAGTCCAGTGTCATGAATCATGACTAATTTCAAAATTAATCTACCTCCTAGATTAGCCATAAGTGTAAGAGATCCTTAGACTAGGTCATGTCTCAAGCCTTTCAAGATATGCTAGCTCACTTCTTGTTATGGTAGATAGGAAAAGACATAGCACTTGGAATACTAGCCACAAGCATCAAAACAATCATCTAGAAAAGATGTGCTAGCATTTTTATAAAAGGACAAACTTCTAAGATGTTGTTGGTGATTATTGACATGATAACTATCATGAACTACTAAAACAAATTTCAAAGTAAAATTCAAAGCAAATTTCAAAAATAATTACAAAAATTAAAATTCAAAGCAAAATGCTATTTATTTATGTACACTACCTACAATGTATGCTCCCCCAGACTTAGCTCGTTCATTGTCTTCCCCATTTTTCCGGTGGAGGAGGCATGTCTAAAGGTAATGGAGGGAATTCCCCGTTCAATTCAGGTGCCTCCTCCCACAATTTTAATTCTTTTGGGAACACAGAGGATAATGGAGGGAATTCCGAAAGATTAGGCAATTCTGGAAATGGGAAGTTATTAAATCATTCTCTAGTTTTCCTTAAATATGCATGAAATTGGTAAATGTTATCAATTTGCTCCCCAATCCCTCTCATCATGTCTCTAAAATCTTCTCTCCTTTCCCATTCCTCCTTTTGTTTTACCATGAATTCCTTGGCCATACTAAATAGTTTTTCATCCTTAATGAACAATTGCCTTAATTGTTCATTAATATCGCTAATATCGCTTTGTTGGTCTAAAAGATTTTTAATAGAAGTATGATCGGTATGTAAAGTGTCAAGGATTGAATGAAAAGTTGTAAAATCATATTGTGATTTGGTACCTTTGTGTGAAGTCTCCCTTCCTTGTTTCCTTCTTCTTTCCAATCTTTTTCAATATTTTTCAATTGCAAAGAGAACTGATGTGGACCAAGGAGGGGATACAAGCTTAGAAGACAAAAACCAAGGAGGAAGAGGCATTGAAGGGAATTGGAGGACCCATGACAAGATCCAAGACTAAGAGAATGAAGCAAGCTTTGGAAGGCTTAATAATAGAGCTCAAGGAAAAGGAGGATCAATGCACAATGGAGGCAACAACTAAATGGATCACATTCCTTCAACTTGAAAGTGAAATTGGGCCAACATACAGACAAAACTTGAAGGCCCAAATCTACATGATCCAAGATGCATTCAAGGGCTAAGTGTCTAATTTTCGTTGGTATTTTTGGGAGAATTTTCTGAAATAATTTTTGATATCTTTTGGTGGGGTTTTAATGCTTTTTGGGAGTTCCTAAGCTAGTATTATGGGAAATAAATGTCATGCATGCATGCATGCATGATAATGGTGCATAATTAGTGCCTAGTGGGTCTTAGTGGATATTAAAAGCTTAGTGGGAAGTTAATGTTTCAACCTCCACTAAGTCTATATATAGGAGAACTCTTGTATGGCTAAGGCATGTTGAGTTTGAATGAAATTAGAGTTTTCTCTATTGTGAGAGCTTCCTTTGGTTCTTAGGCAAAGAACTAATCTTGATCTTATCAAGGCAACTTGTGGCGATCAAAAACCCCCATGACTTATCACTCACCTTCTCATCTTTCTTGAGTGTGGCGTCAATATCCTTCCCTACATCTGAATATCAAGGCGATCTGTTCCAAGGTGCTTATCATTTGGTATCAGAGCCTTGGCTCCTTGATTTTCAGGTTTGCATTTTGTTCTTGTTCATTTTTCGTTCTTGTTTATCTTTGTTGATCTCTCATCCTTAGTATTCCATTAGTGTTTTCATTCTCCATCTCTATTTATCGGTTCTCTATTTGGGTCCTAAACTCACAAAAAAAAAAGGTGTTACTAGAGTCATTGTGTTTTGACAGAAAAAAAAAGAAGGAAAATTCGAAAAAAAGGAAAAAAAGGAAAATTTGAAAAAAAAATCTGGGCAGAATCAAAAACAAAAAAAGGATTTGTGAAGTAAAAGGACCCAATATTCCTCTCATTGCTTTTGATCGTTGCTAAATTTCTTGTTCTATCCATTTATTTCTCTTGTTATACTCATATTTTCTTGTTGGTTTCTTCCTCATTTGATTGTCTATTTGTTGTCTTGAGAAAAATCATTGATAAGGTTCTCTTCTTAAGAGCGTATAAAGGAAGCTGAGTGGATAAATTTGAGTGCAACCACGTGAGGTGAGTGGTGAGGTCTTTCTAACATTTCTTTTGTAGTTTTCCTTGTCATCTTTTTTGTTGCAAGCATGAATGAGGAAAATTCCTCTAGGCAAGATCCTAATAGGCTTCAAATGGAGGCACTTACTCAACACTTTGAGAGGATGCTTCAAAGACAACTTGAAGGCTTACACGAAAGGATGGACCAACTTGAAGAAGGAAGAGTTTCTAACCATGGGGGCAATTCTAATCATGGAGAATCTCATCAAGAAAGTGACCTATTCTATGGCTCTCCAAGAGAGAAGGAGGCGTGAAGGGGGAAGAAGACATGAAAGAGGAGGTAGAAACTATCGACATGAAGATGATCTAAGAGGTATGAAAGTCAAGGTACCTTCCTTCCAAGGGAGGAATGACCCCGACACATATCTTGAGTGGGAAATGAAAATAGAGCAAATCTTCTCATGCCACAACTACAATGATGCAAAAAAAGTGAAGGTGGCTGCCCTTGAGTTCACTGATTATGCTTTAATTTGGTGGGATCAAATGCAAAAGGAGAGAAGAAGGTATGGAGAGCATCCTATCAACACTTGGGATGAAATGAAGACTTTGATGAGAAGGAGATTTGTGCCTTCCCACTACCACAGGGAATTGAACAACAAATTGCAAAGACTCATCCAAGGGAGTAGGAGTGTGGATGAGTATTACAAGGAGATGGAGGTGGCTTTGAT
Organism: Curcuma longa; assembly: GCF_044706935.1. NCBI lineage: Eukaryota > Viridiplantae > Streptophyta > Magnoliopsida > Zingiberales > Zingiberaceae > Curcuma > Curcuma longa. The sequence goes on along the minus strand of NC_133862.1, from coordinate 16,517,478 downwards.
TAGAGCCAATATTGTGGAGGATAGGGAAGCAACCATGGCTCAATTTCTCCATGGCCTAAATCGAGATATTGGAGACATTGTGGAGTTACAACATTATGTGGAGCTTGAAGACTTAGTTCATCAAGCAATGAAAGTAGAGCAACAATTAAAGAGAAAGGGCATTATGAAGAAATCATCTTCTTCAAACTACTCTTCAAGTTGGAAGGACAAGCCAAAGAAGGAGGGTTCTTCTTCTAATTTAAAAGTGGTAACAAGCACTAAGAAGCCTTTTCATACTACTTCTTCTTCTACTTCTAAGAGCAGGGATATCAAGTGCTTTAAGTGTTTGGGAAAAGGACATATTGCATCCGAATGCCCGAATAAGAAGACTATGGTGGTTAGGGATAATGGGAGTATCTCTAGTAAAGAAATTTTTTCTCATTCCCCTTCCAAAATCAACTCTAGAAATAAAAAAAAACCCTAGATCTGAACCTAGAAACCAAACACAAACCGAGATCAAGCTTCGATTCTTACCTATTGACTTCCTCTTTTCTGATTCATTGCTGCCGATCCACCCGAACACCACGATTCAACCTCTTCCGACGAGATCCAGCCCCCCTTTCGATTCCCCTCCAATCGTCGGCACTTCCTCAGCTCCGATTTGGCCCCGGCGTCGAAGGTTCCAGGCTGCGGTTGCGTCGGAGACGAGCGAACAGGAGCTGATGCGCGTGATCGGGAGAAGGCAGAAAGAAGGAATCGCGAGAAGAGATGCTATTGTAGCATTCTTATAGGATGGCTTTGGTTAACGGGTTGAACCAAATAAGCCTGTATCCATTACCGATTTACCCATTTACTCATTTTAGGTATGGTATTTTACATTGTCTAAACATGCATCAAAATCAGACCCTTATATAGAGAAATCATCTATAAAAACCTCCATGATATTTTCAATGAAATCTGAAAATATTGCTATCATACACCTTTGAAATATTGTCGGGGCATTGCAAAGACCGAAAGACATCCTTCTATATGCAAAAGTTCCATAGAGACAAGTGAATGTCGTTTTCTCTTGGTCATTTGGATGAATGTAAATTTGGAAAAAACCTAAAAATCCATCCAGACAACAGAAGTATTTATGTTCTGCTAATCTCTTAAGCAACTGATCAATGAAAGGGAGGGGGTAATGATCTTTCTTTGTTTCTTTGTTAAGTTTCCTTTAGTCAATACACATCCTCCAATCTGTTGCAGTTCTAGTGGATATTATCTCACCATTTTCATTCTTTACCGCTGTTATACAGCTCTTCTTTGGAACAACATGAACTAGGCTCACCTATTTACTGTCGGAGACTGAATATATTATCCCTGCATTCAATAATTTGGTTATCTCTTTCAGTACCACCTCTGCCATGTTTGGATTTAGCTTTCTTTGATGCTCAATTGAACATTTGTGATTGTCTCCCAGGATAATTCTGTGCATAAATAGAGAGGGACTAATTACTTTCAAATCCTCAACTAAGTAACCTATTGCCTTCCTGTGTCTTCTCAATACTTCCAATAATTTTTGAGTAGAGATATCATCTAAATTAGCATTAACAATTACAGGAAACGTCGAGTGTGCCCCAAGAAATTCATACCTTAGGTTAGAAGGAAACGGTTTCAATTCAACTGTGAGTGGAATTTCTTTTTACTTTATTTCTTTCGTGTCGACCTTAAGGAGTTGATAGCATACTCTTTCATACAATGGATCTTTAAGTTCATGATCAAACTCATCATAAGTTTCTATCGGATCTTCCATTTCCTGCACTACTATATCATCTAGGAGGATGATGTCTTCTGAAGTAATATCACTGAGCACTACTGAATCCTTTTATTCTCTTTCCTTTTCGATATCAAAAGGTTTTGTTTCAAAAATATTTTCTGAAAATTTCTTCTTATCATCAAAAACCCAATCCAAAATATTCGACATAACTCGATCGATTATCTCATACACCTCTGATTCACTTCGATTCAATAGTGATTCACCAGCAGCTGAGTCTAGCGTGCTTTTATCTTCAAAAGAAAGTCCAATATAAAATGTGTACAATATCAACCACTCTTCTATTCCATGATGTGGACACTGCTGAAGCATGTTTCTATGTCTGTCCCAAGTATCACATAGAGACTCTCCTTTTATTTGCTAGAAATTTAGAATCTGATTTCTTAAAGTCATGACTTTCCTTAGTGGGAAGAACTTATTTATGAATTTTTATTCTAATTGATTCCATGACCTGATGCTTTGGGGAGGCAGGGAGTGCATCCAATCTTTAGTTGAGTTGCAGAGACTGAATGGAAACAATAATAACCAAATAAACTCAGCTTGAACTCCTTCGTATCTCACTGTATTGTAGTATCTATGGAAGTCTATGAGATGAGTGTAAGGATTTTCGACTTCAATTCTCTCAAATTGAATCTCTTGAATTTTTGCTCTAAGGCTCGGATTAATCTCGAAACTTGAAGCAAAAATCTATGGTAACACAATGGGATCTAGTGTCCTTCCTGAGATTGGCGAGGAGTAACTCTTTAGCGGTTTATAATCCATCCTAGCAATTTCCTACATAGAGTAAAGAAAAAATATTTAGGTCTCTCATTATGCAATTCCATATGAAGAGTAAAAAGAAATAAAAAGAATTCACATTTGATATGTAACACTAAATGCAAAAGTCCAATGAAAAATAGCCCACAGTCTCCGGCAACGACGTCGAAAAACTTGATAGGCTCCCGCAAGAGTACGGTTGCTGTCAAGTAATAAAAAATTATTGAACCACAGAGACCATGGAATTATTCACTAGACTAGCACAAAAAGAGTTGTGAATGAATGAGTTTTGGTGTTGGGCGAGAAAGAAGGAGAACTGAAGGACCTAATCCTCGAATGAAAAGGAATCAACTATATGGCAGGTACAGGAAACGATCCAAGGATTTCGGATTCCTTGAGATTATGGCCGATAGTATCATGGACGTTTTGCAATTCCTCAATGTTTATATCAATTAGGAATTCTTACCAAACTACCTAATTGGACCTCGTTAGACTTCATTGGGATTAAATCATGATCCTCTAATATTATGATCACTAGTTCAAGATCATACCTAGATAGTCCGGTTCTATAACTCTCCCGTTGTCACTGGGTACTCCAACAATACCACTAGCATCCTACCCTCTGTCACCGAGTACCCAATTAAGGATCTCTTCCTAGTAATCAATAACTGTTAGTTATCTATCATGAGAATTTGTTATAGTTTAAGAATCTCCTCAGAGAGTTCGATTAAAAAAGTACACCTCCTATCACAAGGCACCCTGGTCATACGATCCTAAGATTTCCTATAAACCGTAATTCACTCCCATCCATATGAAATCAACCCTTCAAAATATCACCAAATATGAATGAGATACAATTCCATATAACAAAGTATAAGCATGTCATAGAAGATAGCAAATAACAAATCCATCAAATACAATCATCCGTTACATTTCAATTCCTCCTAAATCCTAGAATCTAAGAGATCTACTTCTTGACAAAGGGAATACAATTCGAGAAGGAAGAGGAAGAATTCATCTTTGTTCCAAAATCTAAGAAAGAAAAGGAAAAAGGACTTATCAATATCTGCGGATCTTTCTTGAATTGTGATTTCCTTATCGACGGTGGATGAAAGTGGTGGAGTAGCCTCAAGAAGATGGATGTGATGACGAATTCTCCTTTGGAATGTGGTTACAGTGCCTCCTTGTCATCCTCTCACCACCCCCTCAAAAAGGGTTCCAAAAAGATGTTTAAATAGACCTCCAAATGCGACATGGCTGTGCCTCATGGCACGGCCAAAAAATTTGGCGCGACGTGGCTGTGCCTCATGTCACGGCCGATGTAACACCGGCAAAATCCTTTCAATATTTCCTTAATATTGAACATGTCTACATGAATGATAGCTTAAATTATGAAAATTTTAGTGTAAGTACTAATGGGCCTTACATGGGCTCTTAATGGTGAAAATCCTTAATGGATCACTAGTAGCGTTTTATCCTAAAACCTAATGGGCTCCATGTGATTAAAAAGAATAGCATAACTCTTGATGGGCTTTACCTTATGTGGGCTTTACCAAAAATAAAAGAAAAAGAGTAAAAAAAATGTTGGTGCCAAGGATTGAACCTTGGACCTTAGGTAGTGATAAGCTTTAGGAATTCATGAGGTAACCATGAGCCCTAGCAAGGGTGTGCTATTAGATGGATAAGGGAAATTGTAGATAATGTGTAGGGCACATGAAGAGGCACCAAGTGAAGAGACACATAACTCTTCATTTACTATATATAAGTAATGAAGCCATTTTCTCTTCTCCACCGAAACCTCCCTCCCCTTTCTCTTCTTTCCTCACTTCCCTTCCCTTTTCTCTCCATCAACAAGGTTCACAAGGAGATCTAGTGAAGGCTTAGGGATTCTAGGGGAAGCAAAGAGGAACAAAAGGGATTCTTAAGGCAAGAGGTTTCATCTTTTTCTTCTAGGGCACATAAGTATTTTGGGAACCTTAGCACAAGTGGTAAGACTCCCCTCACCTGCAACATAATGGCTCTAACTATTGTGTTTAAGAAATTTATGTTTACTTGTGTGATACTTGGTGATCGCTAGTATGCAATCCTGAAGCAACGAGCTTAGACTATAAAGGAGCCGATGATCGCAAGTATGCAAATCCTGGAGCAACGGGCTCAGACTATAAAGGAGTCGATGATCGCTAGTATGCAATCAGGTAGAGGTGGTGCATGATACTAATGCGTATAATAACTACCAGTCTATGCCCAGTAAGAAACAGTATATCAAGACAAAGAAATTACTACACATCTATTATAAGGCAAGTAAACAAGTAGCAAGTCAAAAGGACATACAGCCTGATATACACATGAAACAAGTATTAATTTACCAAGACATATATAAAAGCATACAATTATTACTAGTTAGAGCAATACTATACATATCAAATGACATATCTAAAGAGAAGAGTCGAGATACTCGCATATGAAGGGATTCTTCGAAGAACTCAGCTTCGAAGTTGGCCCACGTCATCCGATTTAAATGTCTTCAAGTGTTCTGCATGTTCTTCCTGAGTCCTAGAATAAATGAGGATATCGTCAATAAAGACGATCACAAACTTATCCAGATAGGCTTTGCACACTCTGTTCATCAGGTCCATGAAAGTGGCTGGAGAGTTCGTCACGTCGAAGGGCATGACTATGAACTCATAATGTCCGTATCTGGTCTTGAAAGCTGTCTTGGGGATGTCACCTTCCTTAACTTTCACCTGATGATATCCCGATCTCAAGTATATTTTTTAGAACACTGTTTCTCCCTTTTACTGATCGAACAAGTCGTCAATTCTTGGTAAGGGATACTTGTTCTTAATGGTGAGACTTGGTTTAAGGCTCAGTAATCTATACACAAGCGCATAAATCCGTCTTTCTTTTTCATAAACAACATGGGAGCTCCCCAAGGTGAGTGACTAAGGCGTATGAAGCCCTTATTGAGTAGCACCTGTGTTGTTCCTGAAGTTCTTTTAATTCTGCTGGAGCCATATGGTATGGTGCTTTTGAGATAGGGCTAGTACTTGGAATGAGGTCTATCTCAAACTCTATTTCCCTGTCTGGTGCTAAGCCTGGTAACTCGTCAGGGAAGACTGCTGAGTAGTCACAAACCACTCGGACCTCTTCTAACTTTTGGTCCTTCTCTAATTCGGTATTGACTACATGTGCTATTCCATTCTTCATAGATTTTGCAACATTTGCTTGCAAAATGAACAGAAATTCCAGGGTTGTGGTTCTTAAATGATCCTGGAACACCATTTTCCACATAATTTTTATTCCCTCTAGAACTTATCTATTCTTTATATCAAACTCATAAATACTTGGAGGAATCATTATTCTATAAACCTAACTAATACTAATTCCTATTATATTCTTGTTCTATTCAAATTCATGAGAATAAATACTCTTAAGCATCAATTGATTCACATCTAATCAAAAGGTACATAAAAGAAATCAAATAACAATCAAATGGCCAATTGCGAACTTCAATCGACTAACAAATGGTGAATCCTAACTATCTGAGATGGACTACACAGAACTTGTCTCATCATTAGATTCTTAATACATTATCACCAGTAATATGCAAACATTTAAACTAATCTAAATAATTTTAAGTATAGATGCATTGAGTTCACATTGTCACACCTGATTGATTGAATTGGTCTAATTATAAAATTTATTGACCATCATTGGGAACTCCAAATTAGTATCTTAAAATATATAATTAGCAATTAGAAAAAGCATTAACATTCTTTAGATAGTTTCAGGAAAATGAAATACTTCCTGAACCTAGAAATGGAGAAAGACCATAATAGAGCTCATATTGGCTCCTCAAGCAAGTCCACTAACACTTGACATCCTAGTATCAGAAAGATTAACCATATAATTGAAGAGCCAGGTAGACTGACCTCACATATATATTGGGTCCACAAGTCCCTTGAAACTGGATTCTTTTGCTGGAAATGACCTAGCTTTTTATCATTGGTCAAAGAACTTGGTTCCTCCAAAAAGTTTCTCACAATCTTTACACAAGGTTCAACTACTGTTGTCTGCCATAGATCACCTGAGTTGCCTGTAGGTGCACACATGTTACATATAAGCAAAGATGTTTGAGTTCATTAAATGAGCAAGTGGGATCACGGTGCAGACAGGTAAAAGCTTCTGTTGCATCAACATAGTGAAAGTTCCATCCAAAAACTGACTTCAATTGATTAAGCCGTCGTTTCTGAGATAAAAGAATTGCAGCTTAAGTATGTATGATGATCAATTTCTATGTTCTTTTTGAAAATATATAACCATGAGTTTCACCATTACGAGATGGTACAAGAAAACAAGTTTACTTGGCGGTGAACAAGTTTGCGTGTATTGGATTTTAGCTTCTCTATGGCTTCAGCTAACATGTTTTTCAGCCTGGCACCATTCGTATCCACAATCTCTGAGAAATATGGCCATTGGACCTCAGTTGACTCTTTAATGGAGAAGTAGCTCTTAAAAAACATCTCAAATTCACGGACACCAATAGCCTGATATAAGCCTTTGGTATAATCTGTGTTTTGATTGTAGATACCACAGACTTCATTCAGCAGTCCAGAATCAAGCATGGAGTCAACTCTTTGTTCCACATATCTATCCAGTATAGGCAGGGAAACATCCACCCATACAAAACAACAATTATATCTAAAATTATCAGAGCGTCCCCACTTCTGCAATGCCACAAGAAAAATTCAAAGTTCAACCATTAACGATCCACTGTTCCATTGCAACTTAGTTTATTTTCAAATATTTGCAATAATAAAGATGCTTTGCTAAAATTAATAAAAATAAAATAAAATTAATAGCAGAAGATGCAACCAGACACAGTACACTGCATATGCATCAAAGTGCAGAATGTCACAGAAGCAATGGAGCAAAAACAACAGTGGGAATTTGTGTTTCCCAATTTGTTGTATACCTCCGCATTCTCTCCCTGAAAAAGATTACTAGGTAGGACACCTAAGCTTTCATACAAGTCCAAATAACGTTTTATCTGCACAAATCATAAAAACATTAATAAGAGACAAATTTAGAAATTAAAACTAACATATAAATACATGAGAAAAACTAATAGTCATGAAAAATGGGTACTTTGATATTTTCACATCAAGGATGATTTATACAGACAAACACAAGGAAAATCATGCCCCATGCGCAAGATGGGCAATTTCAACACTCATTAAAGAACACATACAAGTTTTGTTCAACAAAAAATGGGGAAAAACACAAACATAGAAAGGAAGATAAACATCATAGTCGGTTATTTTTATTATATACAGAAAGAATAACATCTAGATGTTAATTAACACAAAACAGCAAAAAAAGGTTGAAGCCAACAAACAAAAACAGCATTACAGGATAACAATTAAGGATTTAAGATGCATGAGTGGACTGCATCTGATTAAATGTATTGCCAAACCATAAAGGGAAAGTAGTAGTTGTTCTATGAATTATTACTCAGTTTTCGAATGCAATCTGACATGAACTATGTTGACGGTTAGACAGTTTGTGGACAATCTACACCACACAGCTGCCCTACAATAAATGCAGCTACCCAATAGAGAAGCCCTTCAAGTCATAACAGTCCATACTGAATGTGCTCACATTCAGAAGCAAACGATATAATTATCTTATGTACAAAGGAAGAGATTTCCAATAAAACATAAGCATCTGTCTCAAACCTCTCTTGCAACATGGTAGTAGAACCATGATAAGCAATTCCTTGCAAGGGTCTGTCTGCTTCCTACACCAATTCTGCTACTTCTAATTGGTTCTAGCTCTGTTTATTTCAAGGGATGAAAAAAATGAAGGGATGGATAAGTATGGTTAGATGGATAAATAGATGGACAGATATTGTTCAATTTATTCTTTCACTTGTTTCCTCTAAGGATGTAAAATAGTGGGATGAATGATCATTTGGGCCGAATGGCATGTCTGAATTAGCTAACTTGGCCAGCATACCCGACCCAACCAATCACAAGACCTTGCTCTGCAGGACCAACCTGCCTAACCCATCTGGCATATCTAGCCCGCACAGTAAGTTTAACACGTATGAACAGTTCTACCCACTCAGGCTATCCAACCTACCTAGCCCGCCCCTAGCCTGCCCACCTACTCAACCCCTAGCTTGCCTAGCCTAATTAGACCGTTAAACAAATCAACCCACCTAGCCTATTGGGCATACTCATTCTATCAAAATTGTCTGGCCTGTTGAGTTTGTTCAAATTGTCTGACCCGCTCAATCCTCCTAAACTATCTAGCTCATTCAACCCACTCAAGTCGTTCAACCCACATGGTCTACCCAAACTGTCCAATCAACTTAGTCAATTCAAACCGTTTAGGTGACTTGAAACATATCACTTGTAAGTCTAGCATTTGCAAAGGCACTAGGGCTTCATAGTCATTGGAGATATTATTTTGTAATGAGTCATGGATGGGTGTTATTTGGTAAGGAGTCAAAGGCATGAGTATTTTGTTAAGTGATTTGGTTTTCACCAGATTTGGTCAAAACCAAATGGTGGATGAAAGGGATCCTCTCATACCTTTCTAAGGTTTCCGTGCGAATAAATAGAAACAAGGATAGAACATATTAAAAAGTTATCTTCTCTATTATCCATCCTCTTAGTTTTCCATCTGTGTAACCTAGCCCTAACACTGGCTACACCTCACTTCATCCACATAACATGCCTCTAGTTCACTCTATGAGATGCTTCAAAGCCCTACCAAATTCAACCTCTCTGGTCTAGTGCTTCAACTACGAGCCAAATGCAAACACAATAATTGCCTCAAATGCCCCCAACATGCACCAATTATTATCACTACAGCTCTAGGTGCAAGCTCTGATCCAAGCTTTGAATACTCGAGATAACCATTCCCATCACTTTGTAGGTGTTCCATAGCTCGAAGCAAATTAATGCTAAGTAACTTCCCAACTCAACTTCTTTTGATATAGCAACATAAGAGACTCACCTTCACCAACAAAAAGTTTCTTAGTTTTTTTCCTCCTCCCTCTACTTCTTGACCAATCCCATTACCAAAGAAGGCAACTAACTTTTCATCTTCAGCCTGAAGCCTTCCTTCGTTCTAAAGCCATCTTTTGCTTCCATCATTTAGGTTTTCTCTCTCTAAATGTGCCTTAGTCACAAAGGAGATACATTTTTTATCTGAAAGAGGCTTCTACATCATGTTGTTCCACCGTGCCACAATCCGTTGTCACTTCCACAGAATCCACATTGAGCTGCTGAACTAAAAATTTCACAAGTTGCTAAGTAGTGAGAAATTTTCTCTCAGCATTTTCAGCGAGTCCTCTCTCAATTTTTCTGGATAAGATTTGGAAGTTTATAATATTTTTGGTTCTAATAAATTTTTCTTTAAAATTTGTTATATTGCAAGTATCTCAGAAAACACCAAAGGCGTAAATGATCATCAACATTGTTTTCAAGTATATGTATCTGAATGAACTATCAAACGATCAACATGGGAAAGCAATACTTAGAAAAAAAAGTGAATGGAGGCGAAAAAAAGAAAATTGCTAATCAGGGATTTACTTTTCTGATGTCATTTGGATGGATCCGGTTTGCAGCAACTGGATCAACCTCCTTCAGCCGCTCAAAGCTAGCAATTTCATCAACTCCACAGTTTTCTGAACCGCAAAAGTTAAAACAGCAAAAAAGGGCAGTAAACATGGCAAATACGGCTTCTAAAAGGATTCGCAACACAGAACAAATGAAGCTATCTCATAGCACCTCGAAGTTCATCCAGTGAGCATGCAGCCACATCTTCCACTAGATCATCCACAAGGAATGGACTCACAAGAGCCTATCAAACAGAAACAATATTTAGAAGAAACTAGACTTAGAATATTTTGTATCCCCAATCGAATGCTAAGATGAACAATTTTCTAAAATTAACGTACCTGGATGTAGTAATTCGTACCCCCAACGACAACCGGGAGGCCCTCACGTGACAGAACGTCATCTATTATCTTTGTACCAAAAAACAAGCTAATAAAAGACAAGAATCTACGTAATATGTTGCATAAAGCGCATATAAAAAGACTATAAATATCTCAGGACTTACTGGAATCGCGAGATCACGGAAATCTCTGGAAGTGAACCCAACAGATGGATCAATACAATTAGTGCTAAGGGAATAGCAGTGGATAAAGAGAAGGTTAAGGCTATTCGTGGATGGCCTACACCAAAAACCATAACAGAGGTACGTAGCTTTCATGGGTTGGCTAGTTTCTATAGGAGGTTTGTTAAAAATTTCAGTACTTTAGCTGCACCCTTGACTAAAATTGTTAAAAAGAATGTTGGTGTTTCTAAGTTGCATCCACGAGGCGATGGTCCATTTCAAGTCATAAACTCATTTACTGAATGTCCACAATACGATTTATAGCATGAGAGAATTTGTGATTCGATCATAACTAGTGAGCATCTCTATATGTACAATTATGAATATATTGAAATTATCCCTAGTCTAGGAATTGATGAGCACAGACGCCATTGATTCTGTTGAGACTAGCACGTTTTGAACTCCTTGGTTAACCAAACAGCTGATCTCGTTGGTTGGAGACATTAAAGGTAACCAATTCATTGGAGTGACCTGCCTTACGACTCATATGATTTTAAATATATGTCAATGAAGATGTCAGTGTAGCTTAAGTGCGAGTTTCCTTTGACTTACAGTATTCATGTCACCTTGGTCATGGAGGATTATACTTTGATATCTTGAGCAAACATCTCCGAGAAGGTGTGGACCCAGATGATTGAGTATAAGTCGAAGTGCCCAAAAGTATTTGAATAGTCCACATAGGATTTATCGTTCCTTAAAAATGAGACATATAACCCTATGACCACTTGTTAGGATTATTACTGAAAGTCTTTGGCTAAAGCATTACATATCAAGAGTATGACACTCTTGGACACATGTACAAGTAATTTCAATCCACAGAACAAGAAAGCTAGCTTGGGCTAGGTGTGACGTACTCAGCCTAGTGAGAACTAACACACATAGACCATGTCCTGAACCAAGTCGGTATAAGATGGTGAAAGGAATGAGGCACGTCTCATTGTAGCTACTGAAGGTAGGAATATTCTGGAACCAATCATTGATTTTTCGATCAATTGAGGATTATGATGTACTACTAGGTGCCACTTATGATCATTCTGTAATTAATGGTTAATTATGGACGATCAACATAACCGAGAACCTATTGGGTCACACACACTACAAGTTCTCCGAATGATTTAAAATGAATTTGAGAATTGGATTCTCAAAATGAGAAATAAAGTCTAGTTGGACTGGACAAAGGAGAAAATGATGAAATTCATCTCATGAAGATAAAATGAATGAAACCGATTTCGTTCAAATTGAAGGTCGTTTGGTTATTGAATCAAATAATTTAGTTTTGAACTAAATTGAACCAACTTAGTTTGATGATGGAAGATATCTTGGCAAAATGAAAGAGATGAGGAGTTTCGTTTTGTGAAGATAAAATGAACAAAACTAATTTGGATCAAATTAGAGGTCATTTGGTTAGTGAACCAAACTTAGAGTCTCTAAAAAGCTCACAAGAAGGAACCAATCTCAATACTGAAGAAATTGAGGAGAGTCTAGAACAAGGGGGAGAAAATGAACTTCCGTCTCAATTAACCAACAATAGTGGATCAAGAGAAACTGAACATCTACCCTCCTCTTCTGTACCACTAAGGAGGTCAACAAAAATAAGGTATCCTCCATCTGAATGGATTAATCGTAGAACATACTATCATTCTAGCATGTTATGTCATCCTATCTCTGATTATTATACCACTAATAATATCTTGTCAAGTCACCAAGCATTCTTGAGTGGCATAGATAAAGCACAGGAATCTAGAACATATGAGAAAACAAAAGAACAGCAATCTTGGAAAAAGGAAATGGAAGAAGAAATCAATGCCTTAGAAAAGAATGACACCTGGGAGATCACCAATTTACCTAAAGGGAAGAAACCTGTAGGGTGCAAATGGGTATACAAGATCAAACACAAAAGTGATGGTACCATTGAACGACACAAAGCGAGACTAGTAGCCAAAGGATACACTCAAACCTATGGAATTGATTATAAAGAGACATTTGCACCCGTAGCCAAGATGAACACCATCCAAGTCTTACTTGCCCTTGCAATAAATATGGATTGGCCACTTTATCAAATGGATGTTGCTAATGCTTTTCTGCAGGGATAACTAGAAGAAGAAGTCTATATGGAAATTTCATAAGGAATTCAAAAAAGATATGAAGGGAAGGTATGCAAACTGAACAAGGCCATATATGGCCTCAAACAATCTCCAAGGGCATTGGTATGCTAAACTTAGCTCAGCTCTTTTAAGCTATAAGTTCAAAAAATGCAGTAGTAATTCCTCATTATTTGTTAAAATAGAAAATGATAAAATTGTCATCATTCTTATTTATGTAGATGATCTCATTATTATAGGAAATGATATAAATCTAATAAATGAAGTTAAATCATTTCTCAATTCTAAATTCGAGATCAAGGGATTTAGGAAAACTAAAGTACTTCCTAGGTATAGAACTAGCCTACTCTCCTAATGGGCTAGTTCTATCCCAACGAAAGTATACACTTGACCTCTTACAGGAAATTGAAAAACTTGGAGCAAAACCAGTAGATAGCCCCTACTTCACATCTAAGAAAGAAAATGATAATGACAATCCTTGGAAGAACATTCAGCAATACCAAAGGTTAGTAGGTAAATTGATTTACCTAACCATTACTCGTCCAGATATTTCATTTGCAGTAAAACAACTTAGCCAAAACATGCACGCACCAAAGAAAAGTCATTGGAAAGTAGCAGAATGAATCCTTCACTATCTGAAAAGGACACTAGGAAAAGGAATCTGGATGAGAAATAACCATAATATAGAAATTATAGGATAGTGCGATGCAGATTGGGTAGGAGATCATCAAGATAGAAGATCAACAACTGGATATTGTATGTTCGTAGGTGGAAATTTGGTATCTTGGAAAACCAAAAAATAATCTATTGTGTCAAGATCCAGTGCTGAGGTAGAATACAGAGCAATGGCAGCAGCCACAAGTGAACTCATATGGCTGAAGGCCTTAGTTGAAGAATTGGGTTTTCCAGTTAATTCCCCAATCGGCTTATATTGTGACAATCAGTCAGCCATTCATATTGCAACAAATCCAGTGTTCCATGAAAGGACTAAGCACATTGAAGTAGATTGTCACTTCATCAGAGAAAAAATTGAAGAAAAGATCATCATAGCTCATCTTATCAATGGACAAGATTAACTAGCTGATATCTTTACCAAAGTAACCACTGCTCAACATATGAAGGACATCCTTAACAAGCTATGATGTGGACCAAGGAGGGGATACAAGCTTACAAGACAAAGCCAAGGAGGAAGAGGCATTGAAGGGAATGGGAGGACCCATGACAAGATCCAAGACTAAGAGAATGAAGCAAGCTTTGGAAGGCTTAATAATGGAGCTCAAGGAAAAGGAGGATCAATGCACAATGGAGGCAACAATTAAATGGATCACATTCCTTCAACTTAAAAGTGAAATTGAGCCAACATGAAGACAAAACTTGAAGGCCCAAATCTACATGATCCAAGATGCATTCAAGGGCTACAAGTGTCCAATTTTCGTAGATATTTTTGGGAGAATTTTATGAAGTGACTTTTGATGTCTTTTGGTGGATTTTTAATGCTTTTTGGGAGTTCCTAAGCTAGTATTAGGGAATTGTGGGAAATAAATGTCATGCATGCATGCATGATAATGATGCTTAATTAGTGCCTAGTGGGTCTTACTGGATATTAAAAGCTTAGTCGGAAGTGTGGTAGAGGTTAATGTTTCAACCTCCACTAAGTCTATATATAGGAGAACTCTTGTATGACTAAGGCATGTTGAGTTTGAATGAAATCAGAGTTTTCTCTATTGTGAGAGCTTCCTTTGGTTCTTAGGCAAATAACTAATCTTGATCTTATCAAGGCAACTTGTGGCGATCAAAACCCCCATGACTTATCACTCACCTTCTCATCTTTCTTGAGTGTGGCGTCAATGCCCCCACGGGCGGGGTTAGCTGGTCAGGGCATGGGTGCTTGCAGCATGAGGTGGGCGGTTCGAGGGCTCATGGTTGCATTTGCGATAACATCAATCTGTGCCATGTTTCCAAATCCCTCGGCCACCACGCCCTGGTCAGTCCCGCATTCACCGTGATTTACCTCTCCACAGATGGTCGGGGGGCCGATCATGTGGGGCCGCTAGGTTGGCGGATTCCAACCTTTTGCAGCTTGAGTGTTGCGTCAATATCCTTCCCTACATCTGAATATCAAGGCGATCCATTCCAAGGTGCTTATCAAGCTAGGTGCCATTGACATGTATGCACCTAACTTGAGGGGGAGTGTTAAAGTTCAAGGTGTCAAATAATTAAATATGAAGTCAAATCTAGTTTATCATGCAAGAAGATAAAGCAATAAGGAGGATCCTTTAATTCATCATGAAGTGCATTAAATGCATTAAATGCTAGAATATTCAAAAAGATTAAATGCATTAATGTATTAATGCATTAAATGCTCCAAACCATGAACGTTGGAGCCACAACATTCAAGAGGCTCATGTAACACATTATAAAATCACTTTGTATATTTACTTTCAAAATAATGAAAAAAGGCTTCATGTTTTCTCCTCTTTCTTGCAACAAGCTTTTTATAGGTTCTCCTCCATTTTGTAATAAGCTTTGAAGTTAATACCAAAGCTAAATTTCAACACTTTGAACCGGGAGATTGAGTTTGGGTTCATATGAGAAAGGAAAAATTTTCTGCTAAACATCTTTCTAAGTTGCATCCACGAGGCGATGGACCATTTGAAGTCATTGCTCAAATCAATGATAATGCCTACAAGATTGACTTACCAGGTGACTATAATGTGAGTACTACTTTTAATGTTTCTGATCTTTCTCCCTTTGATGTAGGTGATCAAGATTTGTGGATGAATCCTTTTGAGGAGAGGGGGAATGATGGAGTCAAACCAAGTGAACAAGTTGTCCAACAAGCTAATATGAATCATATTTAACTCACTCTAGATGTTGTTGATGATCATGATCCATTATACATCAATGGAGGCCCAATTACAAGAGCTAAGGCTAAGAAGATGAAGGAAGCACTTAATGTGCTAATTAAAGATGCGAAAGCCAAAGTTACAATTGAAGAAGGTTTGACCAAGAGCAAGTCATGTGGCTTAGTCAACTTAATTCAAGCCTTGGATGGGCTTAAGTAGTCACTTAGTCTCATATTTATATAGTAGAGATATGTAGGCTCAATTTCTTGCTTTATTTGGATTGTAATGATGCCATAAGCTTAAAATGGCTAAGTAGTCTACATAGGCCTTTACTAAATAGGCTTTCTTTTGGCCTTTTAGGATTTTTAGGTTACCCTATAGCTATAAATAAAGGGGGTGACGACCACACATGTATCTTTGGCATATTTTCAATCTAAAGCATGGTGAGGCTCTCACTTGTTGGTTCTTCATTGAACTAGAACTTATCAAGGCATTTCCTCGTGGCGTTCAAAGACTTATCAACATCCATCTCAAGGTTGTGGCGTCTTTCATCTTCCTCTATATCAAGGTTGACTGTCTTAAGTATCGGGTCGAGGTTCTATTCATCTTTCTTATCGATTTAGACTTTCCTTCTTTCTTTCTTCAATTCATTGTGGGTTCTTGAGATTTTTCTCTTTGGATTCACATCAGTCACACATGTATCGTTTGGCATATTTTCAATCTAAAGCATGGTGAAGCTCTCACTTGTTGGTTCTTTATTGAACTAGACCTTATCAAGGCATCCTTTTATGACATTCAAAGACTTATCAACCTCTATACCAAGACTGTGGCGTCTTCCCTCTTCCTCTATACTAAGGTTCAGTGTTCCTAATCATTGGGTCGGTTCTTTTCATTTTTCTTATCAATTTAAACTTTCCTTCTTGCTTTCTTCAATTCATTGTGGGTTCTTGAGATTTTTCTCTCATGGGTTCACATCAATTTTAGATCGTGATACAAAGTTCCTAAGCTACTTTTGAAAAACCTTATAGGGAAAGTTGGGAACAAAGCTTTTATTTTCTACAACGTGCCATCTACAAATAGATGGACAAACTGAGGTAGTAAATCAAACTTTATTTACTTTATTACAAGCTATCATTCAAAATTATTTAAAAGGTTGGAAAGATTGTTTACCACATGTTGAATTTGCTCTATGCATTCTACTACTAATTTTTTACCTTTTGAAGTGGTATATGGGTTCAATCCCTTAACTTCGTTGGACACCTTTGCCTATCTCTGACCAAGCTAGTTTAAATTGTACAAGAAAAGTTGAGTTTGTAAGGCAACAAGGCCAAAGTTACAATTGAAGAAGATTTGATCAAAAGCAAGTCTTGTGACTTAGTCAACATAATTCAAGCGTTGGATGGGCTTATGTTTATGTAGTAGGGATATGTAGGCTCAATATATGTTTCTAGTTTTATTTTGATTGTAATGATGCTATAAGTTTAAAATGACTAAGTAGTCTACATAGGCCTTTAGTAAATGGGCTTTCTTTTGGCCTTTTAGGATTTTTTGGTCACCCTATAGCTATAAATAAAGGGGATGATGGCCACACATGTATCTTTTGGCATATTTTCAATCTAAAGCATGGTGAGGCTCTCACTTGTTGATTCATCATTGACCTAGAACTTATTAAAGCATCCCCTTGTGGCGTTCAAGGACTTATCAACTTCCATCCCAAGGTTGTGCGTCTTCCCTCTTCCTCTATACTATAGTTCAGTTTTCCTTAATATTGGATCGAGGTTCTATTCATCCTTCTTATCAATTGAGATTTTCTTTTTTTCTTTTTTCAATTCATTATGACTTCTTGAGATTTTTCTCTCATTGGTTCACATCATCAGCCCAAAGGACGTATGGGAGAAGTTGATCAAACTACACGAAGGGATATCTGACACTAAGGTATGTAAAAGAGATTTGTTACTAAATAAATTAAATAATATAATAATATAGGATGGAGAAATGGCTAGCCAACTACACACAAGGATCCACAACGTTCTACATGCTATTGGACAATACGTGAAAAATAGGGATATCATAAGGTATGCTCTAAAAGCATTCCCGAGAAACTTTTTGTGGAGATCGATGATTGATGCTTGCAAGGTTTCATGGGACCTCTCTAAAATCAAACTCGATGAATTACTTTTAGAACTTGAATTATATGAACAGACTAATACAAGCTAGATCGAGAAGGATATACCCTTGTTTGTAGGTAAACTAAGAAAGAGACAAAATTCCAAGCTTAACCACAATCAAACGAATTGGAGTTAGAAGACAACGACGAAACTACCATTGATTGGTCAACCTAGTTCGAAAATTATTCAAGAAGAAGAAGGAACTAATCAATGAGGAAATCAAGAAAATGGTCTGATTCAAGAAATCTAAATTAAGTAGAGCCATGAAATGAAGCGACCTGCTACGAGTGCAACCAGAAAGGTTATTTCAAAGATGAATGTCCAAGGTTAACAAAGGGCAAGAAACAAAGGACAAAGAAAGCTCTGAAGGCAACATGGGATGAATCTTCATCTTCGGAAGAAGAAGATGAACAAGTGACTCACCTAGCAATGATGGTATGAATCGCGTCTGAAACTCAGTTCGAGCAAGAGTCCGGATTCGAATATGAAGATGAGTCCAAGATAAGCCACACATTTGTATCCATTTCAGACGAACCCAATAATGAGGTAAACTCTCCCCTAGTTAATAAACTGTATTCTTTGATTTATGATTTAACTTGAGAACTAGCAAAATCAAATGTCCGGATCAAGTCTCTCCAAAGGGAGGTTAAAGTCCTTAAGGTGAAGACTAACCAAAGTGTTGTAGCTGAGCAAGTTCAACTTAAAACTTCAACTCAAGTCCAACAACTCAAAGGAAGAAAATTCTAATATGAAAACTCAAGTTGAAACCTTAAAGGATCATTGCATCTTGAGTTCTAAGTATACGATACTTGGGACTCAAAGGACCGTATATAATCGATGCGGACTCGAATATAAAGATAAAACATGGTTCAAATCATACCTTTTAGTAAACCAAACCAATATACAATGAGTCCAAGCATGGGAACCCAAGTCTAGCTTAACTAATCAAGTTGGTTGAGTCAATATTAGGTCCCCAAGGATCAAGCCCATTATCTGACTAAACCTTATCAGGGTGGTCATCTAAAGTGAGCCAATAGAAAATCCATCGTAATTAGATGAATTGCATGATATTACTTGATTCACTATTTTTAATGTATGCTTAGTTTATTTTTATGCTAAAGTTAGAATGGTTAGGTAGAAAAGGTTTAACCTAACTTTGATAACATAGCATCAGAAGAGATTGGAATGATAGTAGGCCAGGATAACTTGGTTGAAAGCATGTCTAGGCTGAATAATTCTACCTAGTGCAATCAGCCTAATGAAACTAATTGAAGCTACCCTAGTTCAACATGAACTAGTTAGACAAAAGTTGCCAAGAAGAATAAATATATAATTTCTTTAAAAGACTTTGTCTAAGAAGTGATCGTTGCTCGATAACCAAGAAGACCCTTATTTCGCCATGACCTGGAAGTCAATTTTAGAAATGTATATTTAACGAACTGATGAGTAAACCTGAATCTAACATAAAGTCAGGTAAACCTCTAGATTCACAATTAATATTAAATAAGATAAAATTAACAAACTATCTCATAATTAAACTTATAGGACTAACATGTTTAACAATCTAGAATTGGGTGAGATGGAACTAGGAGTTAACAAATTAATCTTTGAATCCAAAACTGAATCAACTAATTTGATCAAATAAAGGTGAATTAATCTTTTAACATTTATCCCAATTTAACTTAAACCTTAATTAATTTAAAATATATCTAATTAACCTTTTACCTTAAAACCCTTTAACCATTAATTAATTTTCTAAGTATGGTTTTATCTTTAATCTTAACTTAAAAAAATTAAATTCATCCTAACTATACTTAATATAAATTAAACCTTAACCAAACTTTAATTAATCTAAACTAAATCAAATCAATAATTTCAAATCCTAAATATTAGTTAAAATTATCTTAACTTAATCAAATCCAATTCTAATGACTCACAAAATGAAATTATGATTTAAAATTCAAAAACCCTACCGAAACAAGAGCCTAGAACGAATCCTAACACCCCGCCAAAAACCCTCGAGGCGCCCAGAAGTGCTTGGTCCACTTCTGGGTGCCCCACGCCCTGGTGGGAGTTCAGCCTAAAAATCTCACCTTTTCCAAGGTTGAGGCTCCCGAACCACCCTCGAGTGCCCAGCCTCACCATTTCTCACCACCACACAGCAGTCCTAAATGAACGATCAAGCGCCCAGATCACATCTTGGTGCCCCAAATGAGTTTTTTATAAGATTCCCAAAGCTCTCATATCCAATCCCCTCCAAACTAAATTTTTGAGCTATTTTTCCATGATTTTTTACTCTGGTCAATGTCTGAGCTGTCTAGGATCATATGTTTATATAAATAAATCAAATTCTTTATGTTAATAGATTAAAAGAAAGACCACTGAAGTTGGTACTCTTAGTACTGATCTTAGGCTTCTAATAGAGGAACTTAGGATTATGTTTGTGATTGCATCATATACATCTCTGCATTCTAGATATCTCTTTAAGTCATTTTGTTTGAGATCATGCATACCCACCATAGAGGTTATTGATTACTATTA
The DNA here is from genome assembly GCF_044706935.1 of Curcuma longa. Lineage (NCBI taxonomy): Eukaryota > Viridiplantae > Streptophyta > Magnoliopsida > Zingiberales > Zingiberaceae > Curcuma > Curcuma longa. The sequence continues at coordinate 16,497,077 of NC_133862.1, read as the reverse complement.
TTTAGGTAACCTATTTATTGTACTAGCTTGGTTAACATAGGTTTGTGTGCTAAGCTGTATAATAACTTAGTTAAGGTCGATGACCTTGCCTATACCACTAGAGTTGGAGATATGAACTATACACTTTCTCAAGCGATCATTACGGAGAATTTAGGGCTTAGGCATTTATCATCCACATTCTTATGCTACCCTCCTAGGGACTTATCATTTGGTGATCTCTACTCCCATATCACACTTGATAAGATGCACTCGTATTTTTTTGGGAGGAGAAGGCCCCTACAATGACCCAGTTTCATTCTTATTTCTTGTAAAGAGTCTTAGTAACATGCATTTTACCTTTGACTACTAGGGATGTTGTTGTGATGTGACCATTTCATTCATTTTTACTATATACACTTTGTCATTAGTTAGATATAGACATCAATTTACATCTATTTCATACCATTTATTTACTTAGCATCAACAGTAGTAGGAGGGTATATATATCATATTATCATATCCTGACCTCACTGCTAGCCTCTCTTGAATTTGATGTTTTCATGTTAGGTGTTAGAAACTTCTCTTTAACTGGAATACATATAGATATTGATGTAATTTAGCTTTGGTATTAACTTTAAAGCTTGTTACAAAATGGAGGAGAACCAATGAAAAGCTTGTTGCAAGAAAGAGGAGAAAACATGAAGCCTTTTATTCATTATCTTGAAAGTAACCATACAAGGTGGTTTTATAGTGTTACATGAGAGCCTCTTGAACGTTGTGGACACATGAACGTTGGAGCATGCTCCAACATTCATGTTTTTGAATGTTGGAGCATTTAATGCATCTAATGCATTAAATGCACTTAATCTTTTTGGATATAGAAGGAGCATTTCATCATGATGAATTGAAGGATCCTCCTTGTTGCTTTGTCTTCTTGCATGATAAACTAGATTTGACTTAATCTTTAATTATTTGACTCCTTGAACTTTAACAAATATGGGATCATGTCTTGGAGAGGAGGAACCAGCCTCAGCCTGACCAAGCACCAGCAGAGGAAAAGGAGATGCCTAATCTTGACCTTGTAGATCTCCTTCAGCTTCCTGCAACTCCTACTCATCTCACTTTAGAGCAGAGGGTGATTAAACTTGAGGAGATAGCTATCAGTATTCAAGTCTCAGTCACTAGTCTTTAGGAGTTAGTCACCATTTATCAGTAGACTATGACTAGTGAGCACCAGAGAATGGAGGAGCAACATTAGGCTTGACATCTTTAGATGATGGAGATGCTCAAATCTTGGAGCATGAGTCATCCTCTTCCACCCCCAGTAGATCAATAACTCTTAGCATTCGAGAGACACTCATTTAGTACAAGTTTTGTACTTGACTATGGTGGACTTCTTGCACTAGACTATAGTTGACCTAATATTACTAATATTGATCTTTTGTATTAATTTAGCACTAATCTAATTGAGTTTTCTAAACTTAAGAAGACAACTAGGAATGTGTTCAACCGAGTACGATATTTTTAAATCATTGCACTTATGGTTTTCAAAAACTTATGTTTTTCAGAACTTATATTTTTCAAAACCTATATTGTTTAATGGACTTAGCTAGGTCTTTCTATAGAAAGCATGAACCTATAGTCTTAGAGAATCAACATCTCACAAGTATATTAGAGTTACCTTGTCTGTTGAGACACTTAGAAAGGTGTGAGATATTTAGAGTCAAACTTGGATTTCAGATGCTTATGTCAGTACATCATCAAAAATCTAAGCTAAAAATATAACTTAATATTGATCAAATTAAGTAATCATTCATAGTACATGACTGGTTTGAAACCTAGACTTAATTGACTACCTTTGAAAATTCTTATCTTCTAATAATCAACTAATAACAAAAATTAGATATTTTAGCAAGGATAATTTTATAGATGATTTATTTTTAAATAATTTATTTTCAAAGTTAGTCATTTTTTATTTCAAATTATGCATGCTTGGACTCTACGATCCTTTTAAGCATTCAAGTTCTTCATTATCCAAATCATTTTGTCTAAATTGTGTTATCAATTATATTGTTCTTTTTTTAACACATTCTTGAAAGGTTATGTGTAGTATTTCAAACTTTTGGCTTGTTTCCCTTTCAAAACCTTAGAAAAAAATTTATCTCACAATTTCCTTTCCACCTTAACACTTTCTCCCTACTAAATTCAATTGTTTTAATTTTGTCAATGGGGAAGAGTTTAGGAAAAAATTAAGTGTTTTTCTAAGTGTTTTTAAAGTTAAGCATTTTTAAAGCTAAAAGTTTTTAATGCCAAGTATTTTTCAAAAGTCAAGTGAAAAGTCTCGTTAAGTTTAGGGGGAGAGATTAAGAGTATTTTTGATAACTTATAATTGAACCCCTTAAATTAACTCCAGGGAGAGAGATTAAGTTAAGTGCAAGCATTATTTTTAAAAACCAGTTGTTGAAAAAGTTTTTGAAGATAGACTTTATTGCAAATGTATTATGATGCTAAGTGCTTTTGAAATGGTTTCAATATGTTTTATATTTAAATTTGAACTAAGTTGTCATAGTCAAAAGGGGGAGACTGTTGGTGTAGAAAGCACCAGATAATCGAACCTACATTTTGATAATGGTAAAGGGTTCAAAGTTAAGATTATGTTGTGACCTAATGAGCTTAATTAGGCGTGTAGGGAGCATAACCAGAAAAGTCCTAGCTGGAGACTAGGCAAAGAAGTCTTGGTTGCAAGGACTAGGCAAACATCTTAACAGATCAAGGACATTAGGTGGAGGGACTTGATGGGGTCTGGAGGACCAAGATCGTGTTGGACTAGAGATTGGGGGTCAAGGATCATTGGCTAAGCAGGAAGCCTAAATAAGGTCTGGAGGACCAAGATTTGGCACGAAATAAACTCTCTTGAGATTAGTGGGTGAGGACACGTTTCCTTTGAAAGGAACAGTAGATGTCGATTTGACTCAGAGTTTCATTAAAAATCTAAAAGTAGACTAGATAGTTGTAAGACTATCACCACTTAAACTTATATACAATGTTTATTGTGTTCACTATATAATGCAGGAACCTAAATTAGAAGTTGACTGGAATCATCGATTATGAGCACCCAAATCAAGCTTTAGGCCTCCAGATTATTCCAAGCATCCAGACCAACTCTAGGTGCTTAGAAAGGCTAAGTTTCAACGTTGAAGATGAGGTGACGCACTTCCATTTGTCATGCACGTAATCATCCAGGAGCCCAAAAGGGATCTAGACGCTCGGGCAAAGATAAGTCGCATCCAGCGAAGTCTAATCCAATAGTTGCCATGTTGGTATTCCAAGCACTTGAAAGTGATCTAGGACTAGGAGCCTAGGAGTGGCTAACTCATTGAGGTGTCGGGCTAAGGTGGAAACGACTTGAAGGCACTCCAAGCACTCGGATTACCTTATAAAAGAAGGGTTGGACTAGTGCAGTAAAGAAGTTCAATGATTGATCAGGTACATGCTACTCTCCTGCTTCGAGTTTCAAGATGCCTTATTCAAACTCCAACAATACCACAATTCTGCGACACCACTTCGAGCTCCCACAAGCCTAGGCTTAGGTAACACTGAGTTGTTGTTAGTTATATCATTATCTCATTTCTTTGCGCTTAATGTCTAAGGGTCAATAAGGTTGTTGTCGAACCCTTCACTTGTAAAAAAAACAAACCTCCTTTTCTTTCGAAAGAGAAGTGATTAGTGATTGCCCACCGAAGCAGTCAAACTAACTGAGGGCCTTGGAGTAGTAGCCAAGTAGCTATGAATGAAGTTAAAAAAATTGTGTACTTGTGTGTTATTTATATTTCTACTGCTTTACTCTATGTTTCAAATGATTTTCAACTCACACGATGTGAAAATTAATGCCGGATTTAGCTTAAAATTTTTAGCATCTATCGGAAGCCTCACGATGTTAGGCCCATGTTTTGGAAATTAGGGTGGTAAAGTCTCCCAAGAGTCTATTATCATTGTCAACGTTCATTGTGTCCTACAAAAAATCAATGGATATTAGTGAAATAAAGGAAATTACTAGTAAAGAAAAATTCAGATTAACCAAATTGCAATAGAATCAATATTGATCTTGACACAGTCGTTCGCAACGACGTCAAAAATTAGATGTATGAAAATCACAAGTGCATGGCTGTGGTCAAGTAATACAAAGATCAATCTCACAGGGATTGTAAAGTCGAGTACCAGTCGAACATGAAGTATGTTATCAGACGACTCTAGGATTTCAGTTTCGCTACAATAACTGCTCACATCCTAAATACTATTTACTTTCTTACCTCAATATTTATAAGCATGCAGGTGGTCTATCCTGAGATACCGATATAGACTTTTAGAATAATACTAGTGTGGCTATCCAAACACAACGTCTACTTTCAAGGCAACCTTACTAGAGCTACTGCTTTCTCATGGAGGCTTCTATCACGATGCCCCATGCTCCTTTAGATGTCATCCCCTACTTTGTGATGCCAATCAGGATAAACCTATTAAGCTCTGTGATAGCCAATAGTGTCCTCATGAGGTTTTGGCCTATTTTTTGAACAACCCCTCATATCTCGATTTTTATGGGTCGGAGATTTGAGTTCATCTTTCAGTGTTTCTCCATATCCTATAGGATATCAAGATGCATGATTAGTGTCAAAATCATGTTTGTGCAATAAAGCTGGTTTCATGGATAAATATATAAATAAGCATAAAAGATGAAAGCCAAACATACATCGAGCTACTATCTCATCCTAGAATCTAGAGAACTACTTCATGGAGATGGAGTTACAACCAAACGACAAAGAGGAAAATATCCTACAACTCAAATCAAAGAGAAAAGAGAAGAGGAAGCTTAGTTGTGTTGTTGCCGATGTATCTGAAAGAATCTCCAAGCTCTAAGGAGGATGAAACATTGACAACTCCTTGGAAATGACCCTCCTATGGTTCCTTATCACAGGAAAACATCTCCTCCCATGATCATGAGGCTTCTAGTGATTTTTATAGCCCTCCAAACTGACCAATCTTGATAAAGCTTAAAAAAATAGTAGGGTGTCGCCTGCGGGTCAATGGGCACATGTGCCTGGTGGCAAGGTCGTGGCATGTTAGGTCATAACCAAGGCGGCCTTCGAGTGAATGGGGCATGAGGCATGCTAAGCTGTACAATTTCCTCGGCTATTTAGTTTTATGTATAACTCCAATTGGAGGAACATGCTCGTGTCATGGGATACGGCCAGAGCATGTTCCTCGCTGTTTTGCTCCAATGAAGCTCTGATTTCATGTCCTATCAATCAAAAAGCATAAAGAGTAGTTCTCCGAGCTAAAAGAATATAATCAATGCAAAAGAGAAAAGAATATGCAAAGTATGCTCGTGTAACGAAATAAAATACATGCAAAATAATGGTAAATATTCTATATAAAACAGGCACATCATCAGCTGGGAGCTGAACATCTAATTAAGGTACACATGAGTAAATTTATATCTTATATCATGCTCATTACATATAACAAATGCAGGGAAGCTAATATTGACGGATTTAGGCAAACAGAAGGGAGTTCAGGTGACTAGCTGGGGATAATGCCTGGCTGATAGAGTTGAGGTTGAGCAAGTGACTGGAGCAAGGAGTGGGTGATCGCATCCTCTGAGCAACCGAGAATGCTCCTAGGTTACTGGTAGAAGACTAGATCCAATGATTTGAGTGAAACAGTCAAGATAAGATTTGACCAAGCTCCAAGCAATTGGAGGTGTTCCAATTGATTGGAGACCACTGATGACGTTATCTATCAGATAAGAATTGCAGCCATGTAAGTAGCTTCTAGGCAACCAAGGAGGTTTTAGTCACAAGAGCTTGTCACATCAGCAACTGAAGGAGTGCTATATAAAAAGCCTTGAGGCAAAGCTTTCAAAAAAGCTTTCATCTTAGTGCTTGTGCTCCTGTGCTTGCTACGATGATGACACGTTGCAATCCTGAGCTCTAACTATGATCGACAACTCTATAGCGTACATTTATTTTATTCTTTCAGTTATCGTACAATTCTTATGTTTTGTGCTTAAGTTTTAGATTCTTTTTAAGGTTTCTCTACCTAAGAGGCTTTTTAGAAAGGAGAGAAAATAAATAAGAATCATATTATTTTTATTACTGTGCATGTTAATTTCTGCTCAAGTCTTGCATGCTTTATTTGATTGAATTGCTAACTAAGTCTTGCATGCTTTTTTATAATCAATATCTAACTATGTTTTGCATGCTTACATCATCTTACTAGTGAAATTGATGCTCATAGTTTACTTGATCAATTTTGTGCTAAGCTAGTTTCTATTTATTTTGGCTGTGCTTCTCTATTTGCTTTAAATTTTCTAATTAAGTTTCATTAATCAGCTCATAAACTTCAATTCACCCTCTCTAGCATCAAGTTCGATCCTACAAATTAGTATCAGAGGGGTTGAGCTAATAAAGCTAGAAAGGTTGGTTAGGTGCATGTCTAGGAAGGATAAGGAGTACCCTATCTGGTGCATCTAGTCAAGTGGAACTAGTCGAAGCTAACTCACCTCGTTCTAGACCAGTTAGACTAAGGGATTGTACTAAAGTTAGTCAAGTTCGAGTGCCTTATTTTGTCCTTATATTAAGAAGTAGTTGTTGTTCCAATATCAAAGAAGAGTCTCTGTGCCTCATCACGACGTTAAAGCCAAGTAAGGAACCTCTTACTTAACTTGCCCAAAGAAAAACCTAAATCTAACTTAGGATGAATTTTGCATTTTGAGTCAGATCTAATCAACTTAAAACAATCAATTAAATTTGAGCCTAGTTTGAGCCAAATCCAACCCTAACAATAACCCAACCAAGCCCTAATCTACTAAAATAATTTGTTTGCAACTTACCCAAGGTTTGTAAAAATCTTGGAGATATTTTCAAATATGTCCATGTAAGAAAGACTCAACATGACTCATACTCCTTTTTTGATGGCAATAATTTTTCTGATTGAAAGACAAGATGAAGTGCATTCTTACAAGTGACTCAAATTATTGGAAAGTCATTCAAGAAAGAGTCGACATGCCCAAAGTCTCGAAAGGTGAGTTATGCAACTTCAACTAATGGGCAAACAACACCAAGCAAGTAGCCCAATCAAATGCAAAAGCAACCACTGTCATCCTTTGTGGTCTAACTCAAGCTCAACTCGAGAAAATCAGACCATTTAAGGATGAAAAAGAGCTTTGGGGGAAGTTAAGTGTTGAAAATGAAGAGGTTGAGTTAGAACAAACCTACTAGACCGCTCTCATGGCTAAATCAGATTCATACAACTTGATAAGTCAAGTCAAACAGGAATGAATGTTGGATAGTTGATGCTCCAAATACATGATCGAATCCTGAGAAATGTTCACCTCTCTCAAGCTCAAGGAAATGGAAACTATTCGCTTCGGGAATAATAGAAAGTAAAGGTACTTGGGTCAAATAACATAGAATTAAATTCAAATTTATTTATTAAGAAAGTTCTATTTGTTGACAATTTAATTTTTAATTTAGCATTAGTCAACTATGTGACATTGGCTATAGAGTAGTGTTTCATTCTAATGAATGCATTATTAAATCCACTGAAGAACCAAAACTGACCTTACTAGGAGCTAGGAGAAACAAAGTTTATACTATTAGTTTACCATCTTCCTCACACACATGCTTCACTGTAACAAGAAAAAACTAGGCTATGTCATACTCACATTAGACAGTGACAATGGTCTAGTTAGAGGTTTACCAAAGTTAACCCAATCCAATAATCTAACTTGTGATGCATGTAAAAGGGAAAACAAACTAGATCAACTCGTAAACTAACTAACTCAAATAAAACCACTTGTATATTAGAAAGAATGTTTGAAAGCAACAAAGTCAAATAGTTAAATGATAGTCAATATTGTTTGGTAATAATAGATGAATTCTCAAAATTTACTTAGACTTATTTTTTAAAAAATAAAAAAGAAACATTAGAAAAAATAACTTAATTTATTAAATAAATAAAAAAATAAGAAGTAGTCATGGAGGAGAATTTGACAATCACACGAATGAAAATTTTTGTTTAACTAATGAGTATAAACATGAATTCTCATGTCCAATTGTTAATAGTATCCCTAGGACCAATTATGTGATGATTGATTAAGGACTCTTGTATCATATTCTATTGTTAATAAAAGCAAAGTTTGGTTATTATATTTACTTCATGTTTGTGCCAAATGACTAAATATAATAATGTTCTTGAGTAGTTGATGTGGACCAAGGAGGGGATACAAGCTTACAAGATAAAACCAAGGAGGAAGAGGCATTGAAGGGAATTGGAGGACCCATGACAAGATCCAAGACTAAGAGAATGAAGCAAGCTTTGGAAGGCTTAATAATAGAGCTCAAGGAAAATTAACAAAATGGTATTAAACTGATCTAGTTTGAAACATTGATCCTCAAATCTGGTTAAGTGATTTAGATTATGGATGGCAATATAAGTAAGATCATAACTATTAAGTACACCTATGTTTGATCTAATATAATCTCCTCCAATCAATTTGTGATTCCAAGATCTGCTGCTTCAGAAGGAAAGAAAGGAATTTCTTTTCTAACTTCAGCATGCTCATTTTAAAGGCATAGAAGAAAATCAAGGAGATGCCTCTCCTTTCCCCTACATAGTGAACTTTGCACTTAATTTCTCAAAATTAAGGAAGCCTTCCCACTCTTCTTCCCCTATTTCTTCCACTCTTATGAACAAGTTCTAAGACAATCAAGCTCTTTAGACTTACAGAAAATCTGTAAACAATTAAACATATTTTTGGTACTTTATAATAGTTACTTGTATAAATGTTAAATTTAACTGGTGGTTAACTTACTAAAAGCTTAAACTGTAAGGAAAGAAATAAATCTATAAATCTATACCATAATACATAATACTCCTTGTGTGTGGGAGGTTAGAGTGAAATAGACTGATATAAAACTAACACACGAACAAACTCAACTTAAAAAGGGATATGTATAGAATGTTAAAAGTAAAACTAGTAGGATACAAATTCCTAAACTTTGCATTATTAGGAATGGGATCGTTCATATATTTAATTTTTAACAAATGAGGTTGAGTTAAGTGGACTATAGCGAGCCCAACAAATGAGTTGGCTTAACCTAACTAAGGGTATGTTATTGACACTGTCAGGATAAAGTTGATTGGCTAACTTAGTCTAAGACATCTTTAATATAGCATTGAAGCATGAAGTCTCGTGTTTGAAACCTGCTAGGCGATAATACATCTCCATGTTAGTTAAGTTAGTCCAAGCGTTAATCTTGAGCTAATCAATAAACATAAATTCTTAAGTCTGTCAATGGGTGAGCAAACAGGGTTGCACTGGCATAAGTCACAATGTCAACTGGCTCAACTTAATGGGGATAGATTATTGAGGTAGCAATCAAATGCAAGACCTCTTGTTCAGATAGAATTTTAGAGTTGATTCATTAAGCTATTGTTGCAAAGGCTCAAGTTATGAGGAAATTTACGCCTTGAAAAATAGATATTCATAAACATTAACAACTCCAAGAGATAGAAAATGGTAGGTACATTGTGCCCATAAGAAAACTATGAGCTTTGTATTATCATCCAACTAAGAAAATACTAAAGGGCAGCGATTTCAGAATGTAGAGGATTAAATATTGGACATCGTGATTAAAGCAATGGGCTTTCAATTATTTCTTCTTTCAAAGTTCTTCAAACTTAACTAAGTTCTAGCCAAATTTGAAGACTTGGAGGTACATAACCATCAACATATGTCACCAAATGGACCAAATAAGAAATTACAAGGAATTAAATTTTTCCAGTGTTTGTCGAGTAGATATTTCTGTTAATCATGTATTGACGTCTTGGTTTTAGGAGTTGTTATTTTTCAACTGATCAAGAACCCAGCAAGACAAATATATGTAGCACCGATAAATTAAAACTTCGATACGATCAGACAAATACCTGTAGGGCGAGTTGCCACTCGTTCTGTCGCTGGAGCTCGTCGAGAACAGCCAATTGGTCCGCCTTGAGAAGCCTCCCAAATCGAGCATCGATCACGTTGTCTACCCGATGAGGCGAGAAGGAGGAGGAGGAGGAGGCCTTGGCGAACTTAAGGGCCTGGACCACCTGGATCGCTTCCGTGGACATCACCCTGTCTCTCCAGAGTGGTTTCCTCGCGCCGGCTCGTCGAATGCCGCATTGGATCCTCAGAGGAGCATGGAAGCTCCAAGCTCTTGGTCTTGCCAAGCTCAGAGGCGGAAGCCGACCTTGGAGTCGAGGGCATGGACCCACGGAGAAGGACAACATTGATAACGCCGTAGAGCGACGAGTGTTCGACCGAATGCCGCAATCCCGTTTGCGCTTCATGCGTTTATAAGATGTCCATTTCAGCAATTTTACTTTATTATAATCAATTCAATTATAATTAAGACTATAAGATATCTCCTTGAAGATTTGAAATAAGAGCGAATTAAAGTAAAATCCCTTTGCTCTTATTTATATTTAGATTCAGTCTTTATATATTTTTTTTAGGATTTGATACCTGATAACTACCTCATCTTAGTTTTAACTCTCTATAAGACTGAATTTCCATTTTTACCCTTGTTATTTACTTAGTTTTAATTAATTTTTTTCACCTATCTTCTCCCACCGATTCATCTTCCAACAACTCATCTTCTTCCTTCCCCCAACAGAAACTCTCGATTGATCTCGACCAAATCATTTGCTTGCGCCCTGAAAAACCATCGGCTCTCCTACCTTGACCACTAGCGACCTGCGGTAGCAAATGTGATAGCAGCGATTTTCTTCCCAACAAGTTGTCGTCTTCCCTTCTCCCAACGATAATCCTAGACACTTGATGCATCTCCACTTGACCAAACTGTTTGCTCGCCCTCTTAAACTATTTTGTCTCCCTTATTTCAACCACTAACAACCCACGTCAGCAAGTAAATGCGATAAGAGCAGCAAGGAGAGCAACGAGCAAGTGCGCAAAAAAAATAAACAAAGTAGATATGTTTGATTACATACAATTTTAGGTAAATTTTTTATGATAATTACTTATTGATACAAAGAATATCTAATTTGAGTCAATAGGTATTTGATTTTGTGCTTGAAAAATTCTGATTTGATTTTTGAGATATAAAGAAATTATATTTTAAAGTTAATAATAGTGACTTTTGTTTGAAGTTCATGAAATAAAAATATGATACCTAAATTGTTACAAAAGATTTTGTACCTAAAGTGAGTCAATAGATACTTATTTTAGCTCATTAAATACCCTGATTCGATTATTGGTTGTGTTATTCGTGAAATAAAATAATGATACCTAAATTGGTAGAAAAAGTGTTTAATGATAGTCAATCGATACTTGTTTTGGCCATTTAAATACAAAAATTTGATTATTTGGGGATGTTAAAAAATTTATTTAAAAGTTAAACTTAAGTGACTTATGTTTGTGACTTTCATCAATCGGTTCTTGTTGTGGTACTGATTTTACATACAATTTTAGGTAAAATTTTTATGATAATTACATAATTTTTTTTATTGGTACAAAGAGCATCTAATTTGAGTCCATAGGTATTTGATTTTGTGTCTGAAATATTTTGAATTGATTTTTGATGTTGTAAAGAAATTATACTTTGAAGTTAATAATAATGGCTTTTGTTTAGCGTTCATGATGTAAAAATATGATACCTAAATTGCTACAAAAGATTTTATATCTAATATGAGTTAATAGGTACTTATTTTGGCTCATTAAATACCCTGATTCAATTATTATTTGTGTTATTCATGAAATAAAATAATGATACCTATATTAGTGGAAAAGGTACTTAATGTTAGTCAATAGATACTTATTTTAGCCATCTAAATACCAAAGTTTGATGTTCATGATGTAAAAATATGATACCTAAATTGCTAGAAAGATTTTATATCTAATGTGAGTCAATAAGTACTCTGATTTGATTATTGTTTGAGTTATTCATGAAATAAAACAATGATACCTAAATTAGTGAGAAAAGGTACTTAATGTTAATTAATAGATATTATGTTAGTCATTTAAATATCAAAATTTAATTATTTAGGGATGCTAAAAAAATTATTTAAAAATTAATAT
>NC_133862.1:16452874-16484859 GCF_044706935.1 Curcuma longa | reverse complement strand
TCGTCCAGAGTAAACACTCTCGGCTGTAGCGTGAAAGCCATACAACCGGGCTACGGCTGCAGCGTGAAAGCCATACAGCTCCTATAGCCAGACCGAGTATCACTGTCAAGGTGTCGAGATCAAGTCACTGACTCAGCTGCAGCGTGAAAGCCATACAGCTCATCACCGTACCTGGTGAAATATGGTAATAGCCACCTATATCACTATAGGTCATCTACTGATAGGTAACCTAATCACTGGAAATAAAAGGAAGCATGCACTAAAATAAAAAGGAACTGTATTGACTAAATACAGTAGACTATCCACCTGATAACCGTAGATCAAATAAGAACCTCCAGAAAATATACTCCCGTATAATATCGAAGTCCCAAAATCAATCAAGGACCTGCAACACAGTATCACATCCTAAATATCAGAATGTATCAGATAAATCCTAAGTTATATTTTAAGGGTTAGTTTAACTCAATTTTGTTAACCTAACTTGGGTTAAATTAATCTAACCTTTAGGTTGATATTAACATGGTTCAACTAATCAATCAATTAATTGTATTAATCGAATCGATCAGTACAACTAAAATCATGTTTAATCAAACCTAAGCTAATCAACTAACCTTAGGTTAGACTAATCCAAAGATTAGTAGCCATCTAACCCCAATTCGATCAAGAACCCTAATCCAATAGTGATTCCTAATCATTAATCTTAATCAAACAGACTACTAACTTCAATGGATTAAATCTGTTTTAACATATCCATCAACCCAATTAAACAACCCATACAACCAATTTACTAGCAACCAAACATTAACTAGATGTAGGTAAGGGAGTTTACCTTATCCTTGATTCCTTGAATCAGTTCAATTTCAATCAAGATCTGATTCTAAGCTTACGGTTAGAACCAACCTTCACTTCACCATCACCGATCTGTTTCCCTTTAAATCAACAAATCAAACCGTGACCATATTCAACCTCATCCAAAACAGAACACAACTCATCTAGAAATCCACCTAATCATGCTCAAGACTTACCGCAGATTGAACCAATTGCTTTGCCCTAGATCTCAAGCTTCGGTTCAACTCCTTCTTCTTCTTCACAGCCGATTCCAACCAACCCTTTAATCAAATCTGCTTCCCACAGTGAGCTGTGGAACAGAAAGCCAATCAAGAACCAAGGAAATCGAAGACATTCAAGGAACTCCATCTCCTAAACCATGAATCCCAATCAAGTAAACCTTACCGAGGTCTCTTCTTCGACTTGCTGCCGCCGAAACCCAAGAAGAACTCCTCAATCCAAGTTCTGAAAATCAGAAAACAAGATCTAGACTCAAGTAAACCTTAGAAATCCAAAGATCTCACTGAGAAATCCCTTACCTATCAGAGCCGATCTCTTCCTTCTTCACCGCGTCGCCGATCTCCTCCTCGGCGTCGCCGGTTGCTGCCCGATCCGCACACCTCCAAGCAAGGAAACAAGCCCTAGATGGAAGCCTCTTGTCTCTGGTGGCCTCCTCTTGTCGCCGACACCGTCGGAGCTCAGTCGTGGACGCGCGATCGGAGCGAAAGGCGAAGAACAGAGGAGTCACGGCGTGGAGCAAAGGAAGAAATCGCGAAATGGGAAGAGGAAATCGTGGTGATGGCTTTTATCGGTTTCTTAACAGGTTCGGATCCAAGAACCCAATATCCTTTAACCCTATAACCCTAAAGGTTAATTATGCCTTATAAATGGGCTCTAATTGGGCTTTATTTGGGCAAGCCTAATAACCCCATCCATTTAACCCAATTAACCCTAAATTAAACCATAGGGTTAATCCAACCTATCTTAAGTTTAGTAAAATTTCATTTAACCCCTTAAATAGGTTTATTTATAAATAAACCCCTACTACTAGGGATATTTACGATTAAATCCCTAAAAGTTTTGGTATTTTACAAATACAATACATGAACTTATGTTAGGACAGTTTTATAACTGTCTGTTATTGACTTTGGATTTTCAATGAAATCATAGGTCAAACTTGTTGGTGCAAGATGCACTAAGATCTTGCCTAAAGTTTCGATGTTTGACAATACACCTAAGTCTGGTCAGTTTGACCAAGGGTTGATCCAAATAGGACTTGATATTTGGATGTGTGGAAGTGAGTGCAGTCTAGTCAGATGACTAGCGAGAAGACCTAGTTGGTTAGACTAGGCAGTGGAAGTCATAATCTAGAAGATTGGGCAAGGGAAGTCCTGGTGAGTGAAGCTGGGCAAGGGAAAGTCCTAGTTGTAGGCTAGGCAAAGGGAAGTCCTAGTTTGGAGGATCAGGCGGAAGTCTTGGCATAGTCGAAGCACTAGGTGAAGTCTGGGCTGGTCTGGAGGATCGAGTCACAGCAAAAGTTTGGGCTGGTCTAGGTGACAGAGTCGTAGCAGAAGTCTGGGTTGGTCTAGGTGACTGAGTCGCAGCAGAAGTCTGGGCTGGTCTGGGTGACCGAGTCGCAACAGAAGTCTGGGTTGGTTAGAGAGAACCGAACCGCAGCACAAATCCTAGGGGCTGAGGACAGAGCCGAGCAAAAGTCCAACAAGTCAGAAGGACTTTGGTTGGCAAAGGTAAATTCTCCAGTGGAGTAGGTTAAGACGCGTTCCCAGAGTGGAACAGTAGGCGTCAGACTAACCTAGGATTTCGATAGAAATCTGAAGTTAGACCCACAAGGTAAGGCTTAGGATTGTTTGTATATTTGTATGTTTGTCTTGCAGTAAAGGAGATGGAAGCAAGATAGAAAATATAAGTGAAGCAAACAAAGTAAAGTCAAACCAACCAGTCCAGAGGATCCAGTCGACTAGAACTGAAAAAACCCGTCGACTGAAGGGCCAGTCGACTGAACTTATAAACTCAGTCGACTGGAAAGTGGATAAACGAGCGGGAAAAAGTTCTATCTGTCACGTCGGCTGGAGTTGACTCAGATGGGGAGTTGAGTCGACTCAGGACCAGTATAAAAGAAGGTGAACGTGCACAATCAAGGCATTCATTCCAAAAAGTTCCCCTCTCCGCCTAGTGCTATTTCTGAACGCGAACGAGACCAAGCACGTGCAATCGGAGAAGATCCAGGAGGAGCGATTGGTGCTCAGGACCTCTCAGATCGGGCTGCATAGTTTGGTTATATTTTTATTGCATTTACTTTTCGCTCTTTTATTTATCTTCTTTATTATTGACTGTAAGATGGGTTTCTCCGCCTCCGAACAAGGTTCGGAAAGGAGACCAATAGTGGACGGGCGCCTTTTTGTGCATAGGCCTTGGATGTACTAATCCTAGGGGGTTAGAAACCAAGTAAATCCCGCGTGTACCCTGTTTTGTGTTCTAATCATTTCCGCTGCCAAGTTTCACAGAAATGAACGATTTTACATGATCTTCCAACACGCTATTCACCCCCTCTAGCGCGTGTAAGATCCTACAATTGGTATCAGAGTCGGTGCGCTCTTGATTGGACTAACCGCCAAGGGAGCAAGACGGCAAAGATGGAGGGGGAAAAAGGTATGATTTTTAACATTCGTTTTAAATACCATATTATATGATTTAAATGCAGGGAGAGAGGGCATTACAAAAATCAATGTCCTACTCGTAAAAATCGGACGGCACCACCGACGGCAAAGGAGCAACTAATGCAGGAGCCTAGAGAAACAAAAAACACATCTAGTGCTTCAAGTGCCAAAAACGCGGCCACTACAAGAACCAGTGCCGGGAGAGGAAGACAGCAAAAAAGTCAGAATTGGGGGAAGCGATTCCAATAAGTCAATTAAATTACGAAAATACCTCTAGGTTGCATGTCATGACCCGGAAGATAGCTGTCCGAAAAATTTCGGCAGCACCTCCCCAGTATCACTGACAATTCCCTGTATACAAACACATATAATAAAGGCCAACACGACCTATCCATACTACAAAATATGGAATATATGCTATACAAAATAAAAGGTGACCCACACGGCCACATACACATCCTACACAATACTAACGAGAAAACTCGTCAATATGCAAAACACAAAATTATAGAAACGGTAACACAAGTCCAATAAAGTCCAGTACAATGGAAATGAAATCATAAAGTCCGATACGACAGAAAATAACCAACGATACAGATATATCATCACAAGCCACAAATACATCCACACACACAAAGTGTCGTATATCATCACACACATATATAAAGGCCAACAAGGCCTATCCATACTACAAAATATGAATTTATATACTAAACAGAAGTAAAAGGTGACCCACACTACCACATACACATCCTACACAATTACTAGCGAGAAAACTCATCAAATATGAAAAACTCAGAATTATAGGAGTGAAAATATAAATCCAATAAAGTCTAATGCAATGGATACAAGTCCAAGAAATACTACATGTGAAAATCCACCATAATCATCAAGACGAAGTCGGAAATCCGAAACTATGAATCGTAAACAACAACACGACAAGTATCACAAGTATTCCACAATACATCACACACACATAAAATCCCGTCGTCGTGAGATGGCGTAGTTGGCAGATCTCTGGCATCCTCTGTAATCTCCTACCTGATATCTGGGAAGACAGAAAAATCCTAGGGTCCAAAGATGTGAGTACAAATACTCAATGGGCAATATAGAAAGACAGTGCATGAATAAAAGAAATAGCAAAAGGATAGATACATACCAAAGATCAACAAGGTATCAAGAATATCTCTGCAAATAATAACAACTAATATGGATCTCATGTAATGCACCATATGAATGACATGTCAAACATAGTGCAACAATCAAGAATCAAACAGGTAGACAATCAAAATGCAGTATCAGTGCGGTCCATTACATATATATCATGCACATGATGCATGATGCAACTGCCCCACTCACTACAGCACTTGTGCAAGCATCTGAGGCTGGGATGGCCGTCATCGAGGGATCAGTACTCCGCGCCCTACAACAAAGTAGTCCGGTGATCCAAATCGGAGATCAGTGCTCCACGTCCGGTGATCCCGTAGCTATGATAAGCTACATATCCTATGGCCGATATCTGTCCTCTAATACTTATGACCGACGTACCAACCATGTACTCTCCGAGTACCACCCCTACCTGGTGTCGAGGTCAAATCATCGACTCAGCTGCGTACACTATCATACAGCTGTCGACTGCGTACACTGCCATACAGTCGCCATCACCATGATGAAATAGGGTATAATAACCACCTATGTAGATATACAACTAAAGTCATCTACCATCACGATAGACCCACAACAATAGGATTTACAATCGTTATCATGCATCATGATGAGATGCTCAAATCATAGTAATCAGCACCTACCATACTAATCAATAAGCATAGGTATAAGTCATCATGATCTCAGGTATCATAAGAAAGATATCATACCAATAATGATCACAAATGTCATATCAAGGATAGAAACAGTAATCAAGAATGATAATCCAAGATCAACCGACATAAGGACAAGCATGGTATAAACATGAGTAATCAAAAAGGTATACAAATAACAGGAAAGAATAACATCAAGGTATCAAACTACAATGACTATAAAAGAATCATGCACTGAAAATGGAATAGAACTGTATTGACCAAATACAGTAAATTACCCACCTGATAAATCACAGATAAAATCCTAGAACCCCCAAAAATATAGATCCTCGTATAGTATCAAAGTCCTATAATCGCTCAGGGTCCTGCAAGAAGAATAAAACCATCCTAAATACAATGATATAACCAAAAACCCTAATCAACTAAGAAACCCCGATGGAGATCTTTAACCCCATTTAATTAACTAGACTCAGGTTAGACTAAACTAACCTTTTGGGTATTATTAACAGGATGTAACCGATTAATTAATTAATAAAATTAATCAATTAATACAATTAACTCCCTGTTTAATTAACCCAAGCTAGACCCAACCTAATCCTTTAGTTAAGGTCAATTTAGGGTTCATTTAATTCTTCTAATTCACAGTCAATCCCCTCTAATCAAACAAACTGCTAAGTTATACAACTTATAGATAGAACCATTAACATTCAATTAACCCCAACCGAATCAAGAAAAAGCTTACCTCGGATCAATTGATTGCCCAAAAATCTAGCTCCGATCCTTGATCAAGGTTACTACCAATAACAACCCCTTCCAACAGGATAAAAACCTAATAATTCCAAGTAATTCCAAGAATCCTCAATCAATCTGAAATCAATTCATCCTACCGACACTTCTCAGCACAAGCATCAGATTTAGAACAAGAACTCACCTCAATTCGGAATCCTAGCTTAATCTGAGCAAGCCGCCGGCCGATTCCTCTTCTCTGTCGATCCAGAGTAATCCTACCGAACAAATCAAACCCCATCATCCACAGTTTGTAAGGTTTCATGATCCTAAAACCTTCTGGATTTAAGAATCTTACCTCTATGAAGTTCCAAACCAAGCCCTAGATCCTTAGTTCCGAATCCCTAGCCACGCTTAACACAATCGCCGCCGGCCAAGAACCAGATCTGAGTTCAATTCAAATCCAACTCTGAAATCCAAGAAAACTACAGATCTAAGCCTAAGAACTCTATAGATCCAATAAACCGAAGAAAACCAACACAGATCTCAACTCAACTTACTGATCTCTTTTCTTGATTCGTCGATAGACCCGCCGCTCAGATCCAACTCCACACCCGATCCGAGCTTCCTCCAGCGAGAATCGAGCTCCAACAACCCACCCTGATCGCCAGCGTTCCTCAGCACCAGCAGCCTTCATCCTCATTGCGCGATCGGGAACAAGGAAGGAGAACAGAGGACGAGTGTAGTGAAGCAGAGGGGTTGATCGCGATTTTGAGGAAGGAATCGAGAACACTGTTGCTCCTTATAGTATGTTGGCTTAACGGGTTTCGGCTTAGATCCAATAAGATTGGATCCAATACCCTAATAGCCATTCAACCCATTAATCAATACCCATTATCCCATGATTAGCTAATTGGGCCTTCTAATTGGGCTGGTTAACTTGGGCTATTGGGCTTCTAAATTGGGTTCTAATTTAGCTTTAGTTAATTAGCTTAATTTAGTTTCATTTAACCGGTTTAAGACTTAATTTTAATTAGGGTAAATTTTACAAATTACCCCTAAAGGTTCGGTATTTTACAACTCGTGTTAAGGTGAAAAGGTCCCAAGAATCATTTTCTTATATTCCACATTATGTTCCAGTAAATGTTATAGATAATGCAGGATTAGGAGACATTGAAAGAATCACTTCTCTTAGTTGATCTTCCAACTGCACCAAAGCGCACCCTACCCTCAAATATATTTGATAACTTGCTAAACTTTATGATTGGTAAAGATACTATTTCTTGTGATATACATATATTTACCAATCTATCTTTTCTCAAGCATATTTGTGGTAGGAAATTTTTTTTTATTATGATTGGCATACAAATTTTTCACGGCTATTACATAGAATGGCTAGATGTAACCATTTTTATATGAGCATATTTAATGACAAGCTCAGGGCTCTTAACCGTAGGGTTTTGAAGTTGCTTACACCTCCACGGTTGAGGTTTAAGTAATAAAAATAAAGGTCAAGCTAACGACCTTAAACAAGCGCTGCTTGGGAGGCAATTCAAGTTTCCATTTTATTTCATTTTGGTTTCTTTCCTAATTTTCTTTTATGCCTTATTTTGTTTACTAACCCACATTTCTTCTACTTACTTTTTCTTGTTATATTTTCTTTTGAAGGGTTCATTGATGCGGAGAAGTGTGCTTACCTTGAGGAGAGGGATTAAATAACTAGAGGTTCTAAACATCTTTGGAGCTTCATTGGGTAATTCTCTCCAATCATATTTTTGTTCTATTAATATTTCTTTGTTTTCATTGAGACATAGAAAAATGTAAGTCTCGGAGGATGTACATATTTTGGGTTCTGATGTGAACCCAAAGAGAAATATCTCAAGAACCCATTAGAAATTGAAGAAAGAACGAAGGAAAGTCTAAATCGATAAGAAGGATGAATAGAACCTCGACCCGATACTTAAGAAAGTCGAACCTTGGTATAAATGAAGAGGGAAGACGCCACAACCTTGGAATGGAGATTGATAAGTTCTAGTTCACTGAAGAACCAACAAGTGAGAGTCTCACCATGCTTTAGATTGAAAATATGCTAAAGATAAATGTGTGGTCGTCACTCCATTTATTTATAGCTATAGGGTGACCTAAAAACCATAAAAGGCCAAAAGGAAGCTCATTTAGTAAAGGCCTATGTAGACTACTTAACCATTTTAAGCTTATGGCATCATTACAACCCAAATAAAGTTAGAAATTGAGCGTAAATGGAGCCTACATATCTCTACTACATAAACATGAGACTAAGTGGCTACTTAAGCTCATCCAAGGCTTGAATTAAGTTGACTAAACCGCATGACTTGCTCTTGGTCAAACCTTCTTCCATTGTAACTTTGGCCTTCACATCTTCAATTAGCAAATTAAGTGCTTCCTTCATCTTCTTGTAATTGGGCCTCCAT
Organism: Curcuma longa; assembly: GCF_044706935.1. Lineage (NCBI taxonomy): Eukaryota > Viridiplantae > Streptophyta > Magnoliopsida > Zingiberales > Zingiberaceae > Curcuma > Curcuma longa. The sequence goes on along the minus strand of NC_133862.1, from coordinate 16,476,360 downwards.
TGATGCATAATGGATCATCAACAACATCTAGAGTGGGTTGAGTATGATCCATATTAGCTTGTTGGCCAACTTGTTCACTTGGTTTGACTCCATCATTCCCCCTCTCTTCAAAAGGATTCGTTCTCGAATCTTGATCACCTACATCAAAGAGAGAAAGATCAGAAACATTAAAGTATCACTCACATTATACTCACCTGGGAAGTCAAGCTTGTAAGCATTATCATTGATTCCTTTCTCATATGAACCCAAACCCAATCTCCTGGCTCAAAGATCACTTTTTTTCGTCCCTTGTTGGCTTGTGTAGCATATTGTTCGGTCCTCTTTTCAATTTGCAACCTCACTTTCTCATGCATTTGCTTCACAAACTCAGCTTTTCTTGTACCATCTAAACTAGCATGCTCAAAGATAGGCAAAGGTGACAAATCCAATGGAGTTAAGGGATTGAACCCATATACCACTTCAAAAGGTGAAAGATTAGTAGTAGAATGCACAGATCTATTATAAACAAATTCAACATGTGGTAAACAATCTTCCCAACCTTTTACATGTGGTAAACTAGCCAACCCACGTACCTTATTTATTGTTTTTGGTGTTGGCCATTTATGAATAGCCTTAACCTTCTCATCATCCACTACAATTCCCTTAGCATTTACCGTAATCTTGTTGATAGCCCCTTTCCTCATCAACTCTTCAACTTGTTTTTGAAGCTCCTTTGTCTTCTCCAGATTACTCCTATAGGCCGGTCTATTAGGAATTGTTGCTCCCGAGATAAAATCAATTTAGTGCTCTATTCCCCTAAGTGGTGGCAATCCTTCAGGAATCTCATCAGGAAATACATCATCAAACTCCTGCAAAAGAGATTTAACAACACTAGGCAAAGAAGAGTTAAGATTGTTAGTGTTGAAATAAGCCTCCTTGTACAAAAGTACAATCATCGACTGTTGAGAATAAAAAACTCTCATAATCTCTCTTTCTTTTGCATAAAAGCTCACTTTTTTACTCTCTTGCTCTTGAAGTATTTTTTCTTTATCATTCTTTTTTTTACTCCTCTCATCCACACTTTTTATTTTCTCACACTCTTTTTCTTTTTCATTTTTTCTTTTCTCACATTCTTTTCTTTTTTCACTCTCATTTTTTATCCTCAATTGATCTTCATATACTTGCTTAGGAGTTAATGGTACAAGAGTTACAAATTTACCATACATCATAAAAGAATACTTATTTTGAACCCATCATGCATGGCCTTCCTATCAAATTGCCACAGTCTACCTAAAAGCAAATAACTTGCATGCATTGGCACTACATCACAAAGAACCTCATCATGATACCTATCAATGGATAATGAAACCAATACTTGCTTAGTGACCTTTAACTTCTCCGCAATCATTCAACCATTGTAGTTTATAAGGTCTAGGATGTTTAGTGGTAGGTAAGCATAATTTCTCAACCAAAAGAGTACTAGCTACATTAGTGCAACTTCCGCCATCGATAATCAAGCTGTTGTCACTCAATCACTCAACTCACTAATGTTAGCTCTTTAAAGAATTTAGAATTGAGGCAATTCCCTGTAAGCGTTCTTTGACTAATTGAAAAACTCCAAGGAAATTAGGATAAAGATAAGGATTGAAGAAGAATGCAAATAACAGAATTGAAAACTTGAATTAAGTGTCGAAAGGAAATGTGCCAAAATTGAATCTAGGCAAAATTTATTAAAATGCTGAATTGAAAGATAAAGATACTGGAAATAAAAGCTGAAAGGAAATTTGCCAGACTTAATCTAGGCAAGTGCCAGAATTAAATCTAGGTAAAATTTGAAAAAAATACAGAATTGAAAGATACTTGAAATAAATGCTGAAAGAAAATTTACCAGAACTTAATCTAGGTAAGTGCCAGAATTAAATCTAGGCAAAACTTGAAAGAAATGCATAATTGAAAGATAAAGATAACTGAAAGGAAATTTACCGAAACTTAATCTAGGCAAGCACCAAAATTAAATCTAGGCAAAACTTGAAAGAAATGCAGAATTGAAAGATAAAGATAGCTGAAAGGAAATTTGTCAGAACTTAATCTAGGCAAGTGCCAGAATTAAATATAGGCAAAACTTGAAGGAAATGCAGAATTGATTGATTCTTGAAATAAGTACTGAAAGAAAATTTGCCAGAACTTAATCTAGGGAAGTGTCAGAATTAAATCTAGGCAAAACTTGAAAGAAATGCTGAATTGGAAGATAAAGATGGTAAAAAAAATGCAAGTATAGAAATAACAAGCTCTCTACACCCACCTTTTGTTGCTTCTTTTCTTTTATCTTTTTTTCTCTTTTTTTTTTTTCAAAATTTCAGCCTTCCTTTCTTTCCTTTTTTTTTTTTGGCCGAAAATAATTTTTTTTCTTTTTTTTTTTGGCCGAAATAAATTTTTTTCTCTTTTTGGCCGAAAATAAATTTTTTTCTTCCTTGTTTTTATAGCAACAAGCAAATAAGACTTACAAAGATTGAAAAAAATACAAATAATAAATATCAAATCATGAACAAGATAGATAAAGTTTCAAGAACAAAAGAGAAGGATAACCAAATCAATTTAGAAAAGCCAAAGCTCTGATACCATCTGATGTGAACCCAAAGAGAAATATCTCAAGAACCCACAAGAAATTGAAGAAAGAACGAAGGAAAGCCTAAATCGATAAGAAGGATGAATAGAACCTCGACCCGATACTTAAGAAAGTCGAACCTTGGTATAAATGAAGAGGGAAGACGCCACAACCTTGGGATGAAGGTTGATAAATCTTTGAACGCCACAAGGAGATACCTTGATAAGTTCTAGTTCAATGAAGAACCAACAAGTGAGAGCCTCACCATACTTTAGATTGAAAATATGTCAAAAGATATATGTGTGGCCGTCATCCCCTTTATTTATAGCTATAGGATGACCTAAAAATCCTAAAAGGCCAAAAGGAAGCCAATTTAGGAAAGGCCTATGTAGACTACTTAGCCATTTTAAACTTATGGCATCATTACAACCCAAATAAAGCTAGAAATTGAGCCTACATATCTCTACTACATAAACATGAGACTAAGTGGCTACTTAAGCTCATCCAAGGCTTGAATTAAGTTGACTAAGCTGCATGACTTGCTCTTGGTCAAACCTTCTTCCATTGTAACTTTAGCCTTCACATCTTCAATTAGCACATTAAGTGCTTCCTTCATCTTCTTGTAATTGGGCCTCCATTGATGCATAATGGATCATCAACAACATCTAGAGTGGGTTGAGTATGATCCATATTACCTTGTTGGCCAACTTGTTCACTTGGTTTGACTCCATCATGTTCTTAGTTAGATTTAGTTATATTTCTTTTGCTTTCTTTATGCATAATAATTTTTTTCTAACTAGTGGCATCACTTATCATATCACTGATGGTTTGTCTTTTTGCAAAAATGCTAACACACTTATTTTAGATTTCATTGATTTGATGTTTGGAGCTAGTATGTTTGGTGATTGAGCTTTCCTATCATTGGTAGCATGAAGTGAGCTATGTTTTTATTGAAAGAATTTGAGTTTTGGTCTAGTTTTAGGATCTCCTTACACTATTGCCTAATCTAGGAGCTTAATTAATTCTAAAATTAGTCATGATTCATGAGACCCGATTAATACTAGTGTTTCCATAGTGATCTTCCATTGCATTTTGATTACTAGACTAACTCAAGTCATGTCAATTCATTTCGAAAAATCTTGATCCCGAAAAAAAAACTCAAATGCTTTTTTGCTTTGATTTCATTACATTGCAAATAAAAAAATTTAAAGGGATGAAAAAATAGTTTCGAGAGTGGAAGCATTTCAATTACCCTTTTGAGACCAGTAAGGGTTACTGAGGAAATAAATGATATATTTCTCTTGATCTTGAGGTAATCCTTTGAGACCTTATGCAATGGAAAGAATGAACTAAGCCTATTGGCAAGTAAGTGTCTAAAGCTGGAAATATTTAGGAACATGGTAGCATGACGACTTGACTATAAGTAAGATTTTGATACCAAATGGACTAAAGCCACATTTTGCACCGAGTACGGAGAACTAACTCTTAGGCCACATTTAAGTAATTTTAATGTATAGCTCACTAATGATACTATATGATAGGATTGGTTGTGATTCGCTAGAGATTATGATACTTAATTCTTTCAATTCATAAATCTAAATATAGGATTTTGCTTGAGGACAAGCAAAAGTTTAAGTCTAGGGGTGTGATGAGCGTAGGTCATATATGATTTTTTAGCCTCATTTAACGCTCATCTACTTGTAATTCATTGCATATAATCTACTTTGTCACACCTTGTTTATTTATTATTACTTGTTTCTACTCTTTTGCTCAGAGATCTACTCTTTGTATATTTTGATTGATAGGATGTGATTTAAAGCTAAAACGATGCAATTTGATGGTGGAACAAGAAGTGGTGAAAAGAGTCTCGCACTGGCCATGCTGTCACGGGCGAGTCTCTTATGCAGCAAACACGAGAAAATGGAGAAAAAAGGAACAGCATGTAAAACATGGTCGTGCCTACCAGGCACGGCCATGTCTCATATTTCAAGACTCAAACACGGCCTAGCCGTGCCAACAAGGCATGGTCATGCCTATAAGGCACGACCGTGTCTCACCACCATAGCCACTTCAGCAAGAGGTCGTGCCCACCAGGCACGGTCGTGCCTTCAATTAGAAATGCTACTGCCCAGGGTCGTGCTTACCAAGCACGACCGTGCCTACCAGGAACGGTCGTGCCTCCATTCCAGCTTGATGGCTTGGCCGTGCCTCCATTCCAGCTTGATCCAAGGCTTGGCCGTGCTTATTTTCTAGAAGAGAGCTAGGTCCTGGTCGTGCCTAACAAGCATAGTCGTGCCTATTTTCCCGAGCTTCACCAGGGCCTGGCCGTGCCTATTTTCCAGAGAACCAACAACCCTTGGTCGTGCCTACCAGGCACGGCCGTGTGACGGGGCATGGGCATGTCATGCTTGGATCCTATAAATAAATCTTTTACAACCCTTTTTGGGTCATCTTAGGTTACCCTAGGGTCTTGGCTTGGGGGACGGCGCCTCCCCTCTCTGGGGGAGTTCTAAAACACTTCATCTACGCTGATCCGCCCTCTCCAACTCTTCACCAATCCATCCTACACCGGAGCAAGAAAAACTTCAAAGGATGCACGTGCTTCAAGATAAGATCTTTCCTTTCATGTGGATGATGTTTTATTTCTTGCATTCTTGTTGTAAACTTCTTATAATGGAGTAGATCAATGAGTTTAGGATGTAGGATGAGCATTAATGTAATGATGGTGATGTAAAAACTAGTTTATATTATTTTTCCCTATTCAATGAAGTGTTTACATTTGTTTCATGTATTGTGTGCCTTGAATGTGTTTGATGTTATGTTTGTATGAGCGCATATGCATGATTTTGAGGGGTAGATTACTGTGTAGGGAGATCCTAGGATCGTATAACTAGGGTGTCTTGTGACAGAAGGTGAACCTTTAATCGGACTTTCCAAAGTGATTCCTACATAGTGGTAAACCCCCATAATGTATAGCTAATGGTTGGTGGCCACCAGGACAAGGTCCTTAATAGGGGGTACTCAGTGAGAGAGGATATGACTTTCAATCGTATAACCGGGGTGCCCTGTGACAGAGGATGAACCTTTAATCGAACTTTCTGGCGTCACCTTTACTGGAGGGTCACCACATAGGACTTCAAGGTCAAATGCCAACGTTGTTTGACGATATCAAGTTGGTATCTTAGTTAGTATCCCTACAAGATGGTAAACATTGAGAGTAAGGGAACAAACATGAATTAGGGATATCACTTAGTATTGATGTGAAATCGAAATCCTAGACTCAACCATCTCATCCCATAACTCCTCAAGTCAATCTCTCTCTCTCTCTACCACAACCAAAATCCTCAACATTTTAATTTCTTTTGGAGTCTAGATAACTAGTCCTGTGACATCACTATTGCTAACAATAGTCTATGTGGATTTGATACTTTTTATTACTTGACGACGATCATATACTTATGGAAACCTATCAGGACACCAAGCAAGAAGCCCTGATCAAAGACATCTAGCGAAAGTTTAGACCAGGTCGAGAGATGGGGGTCTAACGAAAGTTCTGAGGGTCAAGATTAGCTAAGCAAAAGACCAAACAGGTTGGGTGGACCAAGGTTTAGCATCAGGTAAACCATCCCGAGCGGAGTAGTGAGGATGTGCTCTCAGAAAGAAGCACTAGGTGATAGGGCTAAGTATTCGGTTAAAAGCAAACCGAACCGAACCGAATAAACTAAATTTTTTCGACCAAACCGAACTGACCGAATTTTTTAATAATAACCGAATAAACTGAACCGATTAAATATCGGTTAATTCAGTTTTTAATCAAATTAATAGATTTTTTCTAACACAAATAGCTTAATTCGGTTTCTAACACGAATAACGATTTTTTCTAATCGTTACGCTGCTCAAATTTTTTCTAACACAAATATCAGATAATTCCCTAATACAAGTAATTTTTATCTTCCTTTTTGATTTCTTATTCAATTTTGCTCATTCAATTGATAGTCTTATCGGGACGAGAATTATTTGAAGGAAGAATAAAGATATTAGTAACAAGTAAAACAATTTAATGTAATTTGTTAATATTTACAATCTAAATCTCAATTCTGAATCTCAGTTCTGCACTTGTATAAAAATTTTTAAATTTAACAAAATCCCAATTTAGATTTCATATCTCATTCAAGTAATTGAACATTCACAAATCATGGAAAATGGTACATATATAAATAAAAGCGAGGTTAGACCCCTCATTCAGTCATTTGTACAATCAAAAACCAACATCACAGCATAAACAGCCACTCATTGCTCAGCATACACTCACAAACCAGCCCTTATGAATTCACTACAAAACCAGTGCACAACCAATACCAAAACACCACAACTACACACCACCCACATCACCACAACCACACATCACAAAAAAACCATCACAAAAGACATGCACCCACTACAACGTGCAATGCAAAAACACCACAACCACACATGAATCACCCATCACATACCATGCATGCACCACAACGTGCACATCTAGCCCATTGAGGTTAAAACCATGCTAGCCCATACATACCATTACATCACATATATATCTCATAAAACCATGGATTGCAGCCCTACCACCAGCAGCCTCCACGTTGAAACAACAACGCCAAATACAAGAATAAAAAACACAAGAATCAGCAAATAAAGGAAAAACACAAGAATCAAATAGGAGAAAAATAAAATACCTGAACAAAATACATTACTCAAAAATTTAATTCATCCATGCACCGATGTTGTTGAAGAAGATGAGTCCATTATAATTTTTAAGAATTATGACAAAAAAATACAAGTTAAATAAATAAAATATAAATAAAAATCTAATTGTATTTTTCTTAAAAATAAAAACTTACCGCTTTCAAGTTTTTCTACATCTTCTAAAATTTCTTCAATGTCGAGTGATTTCAAACTTAATCAAAGCCAATCTTGAGTGCAAATAAGACATTCTACCACCATAGGAGTCATTGAACTCCTAAAACAATCAAGTACCTGACCTCCAGTACTAAATGTGGATTCTGAAGCAACTGTTGATATTGGAATAGCTAATACATCACAAGCAATTTGAGCAAGTATAGAAAATCTGTGACAATTTTGATTCCACCATCCCAAAATGTCAAAAGTATCATAATACTCTTCAACTATTTCATTAAAATACTTGTCTAATTCTGACATATCTCCATCATCAAAAATTTGTGCCTTTTGTTTCTTATACTTTGCAACAATCGATTGTCTTTTCAAATCCATTTGACTCATATTTTTTGAAGCATTGCCTTTATCAACTGATTCTGAAATAGATGGAACACTTGAACATAAATTCTTGTACAAAGCAAATAAAGTGTCCTTTATTATCTTTCCTACTCTGATGCCCTTCTCATCTCCATATAATTCAATCAACATAAATTCTACGAAATCCAATTTATGCCTTGGATCAAGCACCATCGCAATATAAAGCAACTTATTCATCTTTTCAGGATCTCCCCAATACTTGTCAAATTTATTTTTTATTTTAATTCCCATTGCATACATATCAATATCATCACTTTCTTGCCAATCCTTCAAGATGGTATGAATAGAACTAATCTCATGTGCAAAAGTATTAGATGTGACATAGAAAGATCCTGAAACTTTTAATGTTAGCTCATAAAAAACTTGTAGAGATGTAAAAAGTCTAACATTATTCCAATCTGCACTTGTTGGCTTCCCATCAAAAGTCTTCAATTCTTTTCTAGGTTTACCATCTGATTCAAGTATCATCTCTCCATTTTCATTCAAAACAATATGTCAATCTGTATATTGAAGATCTAATTTAAAACATGGATCTTGTTCATCAAACCTATCAAAAGTTCTTTCAAATTTTTAAGTTGTATTCAACATCAAGAAAGTTGAGTTCCATCTAGTTGGTACATCTAAACATAATGAGTTCTTGCATTCAATTTTTTCAATCTCTACACATTCTTTGAACTTGCTTAATCTAGAGGGGGATTGCTTAACATATTTAATGGCATTCTTAACCCTCATTACAGATTGATTTATATCTTTTAAGCCATCAGCAACAATCAAATTGATTATATGAGCTACACATCTCATATGGACATATTCTCCCTTCAAAATAGTGGAATCCCAATTAATCATCTTTTTTATGAAACTATTGATAGCAATGTCATTTGAACTTGCATTATCAACTATAATAGTGAAAATTCTATTAATTTCCCAACCCCTCAAACATTTTCCAATAGCTAAACAGATAGCCTCGCCTTTATGACTTATAATTAGACAAAAATTGAGAATTCTTTTCTGTAAATTCCAATTTGTATCAATAAAATGAGCTGTTAGACACATATAGTTGATTTTTTGAATCGATGTCCATGTATCAGTGGTTAAAGAAATTCTTTGTGTTGAATCACGCAACACAATCACATGCAACCGTCCATCTTGAAGGAATTCGAAACTTTGGACATACCATGGCCATAAATGCTTTAAATCCTTCTCTTTCTAAAAATTTGAAAGGGAGTTCATCCATTATAATCATTCTAGCTAATGCTTTTCTAGATGCATCTTGATCAAATTTCCAAGAGGTCAAATACACCTCACCCTCTTTTGAACCTAATTGTAAACTTAACTGTGCTTGAGTTGTTTCAATAACATGAGAGTGTTTTTTACATGAGGTCATATGAGATTTCAAACTTATTGTTCCATGCTTGTATGGATCACAGAAAAATTCTTTATCACAATATTTGCATTTGGCTTTGATCTCCAATTCATCATTAGTAAACTTTATAAAATGATCTCATACTTCACTTCTTGGTTTCATTGCTTTTCTCTTCACTACCTTTCCTTTAGATTCTACAGTAGCTTTTGTTCCCACTGAAGGACTAATATCAGATTGTGGTATTGAAAAACTATTATTAACATTTATATTTGATAAATTTCTTTCCAGTGACATCAGACAAATACTGATCAGTGTGATATGCACAAATACAGAATGCTGTTAAAAAATATGATAAGATGTGATCATACTGTTCAAAATATAATTGACTAAAATTAAAAGATAAATATGAAACTCAATGACTCTAAAACTAAAAACATGATGATATTATCAGGGTCTGGATATCTACATAGTTAAATAGTTGAGTTCAATAAGAAAGTTGGAGACTGGAGTCGCGATGAAGAGGCGAGGGCGCGAGGAAAGTTGAGTCACGAGTCACGACGGTGCTACGGTCTGCGGGAGGGAATCGGTAGTGAGGCGAAAGGGTAGGGTTTTTTTTACTGCGGATTCAGACTTTCAGTGCCGTAGTTATTCGATTTATTCGGGTAAACCGAATAAGAACTTTAAAAATCGAACCTAAACCGATTAAACTAAAAAACTCGATGTTTTCATTAAATAAAACTGAAATTTTGAAAAAACTAAACCGAATTAAAACTTCGGTTCGATTTGATCGGTTTATTCGGTTTAACTGAAATTTTGCTCAACCCTACTAAGTGTTAGACCAACTTAAAATTTTATGGGAGACCAAAAGTTGAGACCAGGCGGCCAAAAGTTGTCATTCATATTCATTATACTATGCTTGTACCAACACTATAATGTAGGGAATGTAATTTGGAATGTAAATTGAAGTTCGGCCTGAGGTAGATCTGGGCACTTCGATGGGGCAGAACACATCGAGCATCTGAATTGGCAGGTTTTGATTTGTCGATACACCTCATCATTGAAGCACTCTAAAGGGATCCATACACCTGGATAAGGATAAGTCTTAGCCGAAGCAAAGTCTGATCCAGATGCTACCATGTTAGTGTTCCAAGCACCTAAAAATGGATAAGTCAGTGATAAGGTCAAATCTGATAGGCTTTGGTCGAGGTGCTCGAAAGTGGATTCAAGTGCTCGAATCACCCTATAAAAGTAGGGTTCGACCAAAGTTGTAGAACAACTCTTTCCTTGATCATCCAAGTGCTACTCTACAAATCCAAGTCTTTAAGATACGTGCTCAAGCTTCAACGATGCAACGACACCGCAAAATTGCTACGAGCTCAAACATGCCTATCCTTTGGTAATGCGTTGTTAGTTGTCACTTTTCCTTTATTCATTCCTTTTTATGCACTTAATCTCTAAGGCGATAGGCTTGATACCAAACTCTACTATTGTAAAGAAATAAACCTTCTTCTCATTTGAGAAGAAGGTGAATAGAAATTGACCAACGTAAGTGGTCAAATTGACTACCGACCTTGGAGTAGTAGCCAAGTGGCTATGAACTAAGTAAAAATGACCATGTTTTTATTGATGTGTTTTTTATTTCCACTACAACGACTTTGAATTTGAATGATTTCTGAACACGTATGAAGTACGCTATTCACACCCCCCTAACGCTTTCTCGATCTAACAATTAGTATCAAAGCGGGAAGCTCAAATTTGGTGCAACCATCAATCGAACTTATTTTAATCGTTCAAATTTTTTAACTTTAACTTGTAGTCAAAATTTGTGCAATCAACCCTTTTGACAAAAATTTTTAGTTTTTCGTAATTGATCGAAATTTATGCAAACACCACAGAGTAGCGTTTTTAGAGTTTTAAAATTCTCTCCCGCACTACTAATCTAAGATAAAGTCTTGGAAATATTTTTCATGTCTTTGTGTTAAGATTTTAAATGGCACACCAGAGGGATACAACAACACTCATCCCCCACTCTTCATCAGAGATGAGTTCGCTATTGGAAGAGTCATATGGAAGTCTATCTAAAGACTCAAGTGGATACATGCATTGCCATCAAGACCAGGTTCACCCCTACTAGTCAACGAAGTTTGATACGAAAGCTAGACCCCCAAAATTAAGAGGCAAATTAAAGCCGATGCTAAAGTAACTCAAATCCTCCAGTGTAGACTAACCAAGAAGGAGCTCAATTGCATTGGCCCATTCATCAGCACAAAAGATCTATGGGAGAGATTAATCAAGTTGCACGAAGGAACCAACAACACCAAGGTAACAAAGTACAACCTCCATTTGAATAATTTACCTAATGTTAAAATGAAGGATAACAAATAGTCCTCAGAGGAATCGGACATGAAGGAACCCAATAAAGTGAACTTTGTAGCACTATTAATAAAAGTACAAGTGGTTTGAACCTGAGCCTAAAGCTGAATCAAAATCGAGCCATGGATCCATATTCGTTTTCGAAGGGTCAAACTCCAAAGTAAGCATAGACTCAAACTTATTTAATATCCGATTCTTGTAATGTCCGCATTTCTGACACTTGCAACATTTGATATGGTCTTTATTCCTCCAGGCTTATGCATTTGTTGCTCCTTTGCCGCAGGTAGTGTCGTCCGATTATTACGAGTAGGACATTGATTTTTGTAGTGCCTTCTCTCCTTGCACTTAAATCAAATTATATAAAATTTAAAATGAACTTTACAAAAATTACCTTTCTCCCCCTCCATCTTTGTCTTCTTGCTTCCATGGCAGTGAGTTCGATCAAGAGCAGGTCTGCTCTGATACCAATTATAGGATTGTGGATGTGCGCTAGAGGGGATGAACGTCGTTCGTTTATTTTTGTTCTATCGGAAATCACTAAGCAGCGGAATTAGTAATAGTAGGAACTCGCGAATTTTCTTGGTTCCTAACCCCCCAGGATTAGTACGCCCAAGGCCTATGTACGGGAGGCGCCGGTTCACTAGTGGTCTCCTTTTCAAACCTTGTTCAAAGGTAGAGAAACCCATCTTACAGTCCAATAAAGAATACAACAAATGAATAAAACATAAAGTAAAGTAACCAAACACCGCGTTGTAGCTGATCCGGAAGTCCTGAGCGCTACACACTCCTAAAACTTCCCCAGTTGCACGAGCCTGACCTCGTTCGCGTTCAGCAACACCACTAGAGGGAGAGGATGGCTTGTAAATGTTGTATTCTGGTTGTGCACGTTCATCCTCCTTATATAGCCTATTCCAGGCGACTAGAAACCTTATCCAGGTGACTGGATAAGATCTGATCCGATCCGATCTTCTCGATCTTATCCTGGCTAAGTCTTCCCGATCGAGTCGCTTGGATCCACCTTTGAGTCACCTGGACCATCTGGTCGACTGGATTGGATAGAGTTGCCTGGATCCAGTTGACTCAGGTTTGACCTGAGTTGATCCCGAGCTTGCTTCTGCTGCCTTTGTTTGCTTCACTTATATTTTCTCCATCTTGCTTCCAGCTCCTGGTTCCTGCAAGATAAACATACAAATATACAAACTATAGGGATCTTGCTACGAAAAACAATCGCAAATGCAGTGGAAAATTAAAATAAAATTTTGATCCCTCTAGAGATCCATGTGTATACATAAAGAAAGTGTTTTTTTTAACTACACCTTAGTCAGGAAGTTACCCTTGTAGCGTAACCCTTCGCAATCCCGACAGCAACTCTTTGATGATGGATCTCAGCACGATCAGAATGGTCGCGCCTCTACAGCAACCACACTAATGCTCTCCTCTAAAGACTAGGTTTGTTTGACCAAAAGGGAAAGGGAAAAAGGCTACATGGCAGGGGGGAATCTCTCCTCTCTCACATTGAGAAGAGCTTAAATCCTATTTGCATGCATTAATCCACTTGCATGCAAATGTTAAGAAAAACTTCTCAACTTCCAATTTGCATGCAACGTTGAGAAGAAAAAAAAAAAACTTCTCAACTTCTCAACTCCATTTCATGCAATAACCGTCTTTTGCATGCAGCATTAAACTCTCATGCATTAAATCACATTTCATGCATTAATCTTTTTTTTTGCATGCAACATTGAGGTTTTCATGCATCAAATCTAATTTCATGCATTGATTCCTTTGCATGCAACATTGAGGTTTCATGCATTAAATCTTATTTCATGCATTAATACCTTTGCATGCATTTGCTTTTTAAATTGGTTTTATTTGAATCTAACTCAAATTAAATCAAATAATTTGAGTACAACTCAAGTTTGGCCAAGTAATGAGTCTAACTCATTTTAGTCCATTCAATCAACTAATGATTCATTTAGTCAAACTAAGATGATTGTAAAATACAAGAAATTTAGGGTTTATCCATAAATAAAATTAACCCTAATAGAAGGGGTTTTGGAAGATTATTTAGGAATTTAATTAAATTAAATCCTAAACTATTTAATAAACTAAATAATATTAATGGGTTTAATTAATCAAACCCTAAGTCTTATAATGGGATATATAGGTTAATGGGTTATTGGTTTAGTGGATTCGGGTAGGCTAAACCCGTTAATGCCGGTTAAAAGGAATGGAGAACTGTTCATTCCCAAACAAATCACGAGCCGCCTCCCTCTGTTCTCTCGTTCTCCTGATCACGAGCTTGCTCACTGATTACCGCCGAAGCCGGGTGAAAGGAAGCTGCCGACGCTGGAAGTTGAAGCGGAGCTGAACAGCCGACGAGCCCTAAAAGCTATCGGGGTGGTTGCGTTCCTTCTCGATGGCAGTGGTTCGAGCGACGGAAATAGGCCGCGGGCGGCGGTGAATCGGTAAGGAATCTGAGCTAGGTTTCTTTGGATTTCTTTGATTCCCTTTAGATCTTGATTGTTTCTCCTTCCCACAGCTCATTAAGGGGAGCTGATTCGGTTGAAGTTCTCGTTAGATCTTAATTCGGAAGAGGGGATGGTGGCAGTGTGGTTAAGACGAAGCCGAGAGGTAAGGGGAACCCTAGTGTTCGATTTTTCTTGAGTTGGAATTGATTAGATTGTCTGAAAACTCCTTAGATCTGGATTGTGTTCTTCTCCACAACTCCTTGAAGTGAGTTGGTTTGGTTAGAGAGGGGTTTGGATCTCGGCAGCAGGAGGAGGAGGAGAAATCGAAGGATGAGTTAGGCATTCTGATCAGATCTGAGGTAATATTGTGGATAGTTATTCTTGGATGATTTTGGTTATGGGATTGGTTGATGAATGTGTACTGTTCATGTGAATTTAGGCATAGATTACTGTATAATTGGTTTTGGGTGGTCAATTAGCTACCGGTTGAGGTGAGATTCATTTATTATTCGATTATTAGTGATTAATAATGGAATAAGATGAATTGATTCTAATTAACCTTAATTTGAGGTTAGGTGATGGTTAAGTTGATTGGGATGTTTATGGGTAGTAAGTGGTTATGATCTTGTAAGGGTTTCGATTAGGAACCTTAATAAGGTTGGTTGTTTTATTAGTTAACTACTGTTGGATGGGTTGAAATAAAGATTATGATTGATTAATCTAATGGGGTTAAATATGAATTGATTCGGTTATAACTGTTGGGTTAGGATTTATTATGTTGTAAATATGATAGGATAATGTGTTTAGTCCAGTTGGGTTAGGATTTATTATGTTGTAAATATGATAGGATAATGTGTTTAGTATGGACTGTAAGTGTTGTATTACCATTTATTGCAGGACCTTGACTTGATTGGTCTTGTTATACTCGGAGTATATTTTCTGGGGGTTCTGGTATTGACGATCGTTTGATCAAGTGGGTACCCTGTACTTGGTCAATACAGGTTCATTTTCCTCGTGCATGTCTTGTTGTTATTTTATTCATCCTGTTGCCACTCATACTGCTTGAGATAGCTGCCTAGTTGATACTTTTGATGGTCATTGCTTGATACTTGCTATTTGACCTTATAATGATCTGTTGATACCATGTTGATACTCTTGTTAGCTATATCTGTAAAATACCAAAATTTTTAGGGACTAATTTGTAATAATATAAATTAATCCCTGAATTTTGTAAGGGTTATTAGGGGTTAATTAGGCTTAATTAGAAAGCCTAATTAAACAAACTCAATTGGTCAAACCATTTAGCCCAATTAAATGAGCTCAATTATAACCCAATTGATTAAGCCCATATAGCCCAATTAATGATTAATAGGTTAATGGGATATTGGGTTCTTGGATCCGAACCCGTTAAGAAACTGATAAAAGCTATCACCGCGATTTCCTCTTCCCATTTCGCGATTTCTTCCTCTGCTCCACGCCGTGACTCCTCTGTTCTTCGCCTTTCGCTCCGATCGCACGTCCACGGCTGAGCTCCGACGGTGTCGGCGACAAGAGGAGGCCACCAGAGACAAGAGGTTTCCATCTAGGGCTTGGTCCCTGCCTTGGAGGTGTGCGGATCGGGCAGCAACCGGCGACGCCGAGAAGGAGGAGATCGGCGACGCGGTGAAGAAGGAAGAGATCGGCTCTGATAGGTAAGGGGTTTCTCAGTGAGATATTTGGATTTCTAGGGTTTACTTGAGTCTAGATCTTGTTTTCTGATTTTTAGAACTTGGATTGAGGAGTTCTTCTTGGTTGGGATCGATCGGCTTTGACTGTTGAAGAAGAAGCGGAGAAGAAGAGGAAGAGAGGTAAGCTAGGTTTATTGCTTCGGTTTTATGTTGTTGATTAGGGATTTAATCTCAGATTTCTCTTCACTGCTTTGATTCCAACCAAAAGAAGGATTGGATCTTGGATCTGGTTCTTGGCTGGTGGCAATTGTGAAGCGCGGCTAGGGATTTTGAACCAAGTAGTTCTAGGGTAAAGATCTTGACTCAAATCTGAGGTGAGTTTCTCCTTGTTGATCTGATTGAATTTGGTATTGGTTAGAGATAGGATATTTTGGTTACGGTTTGTTTGGAATCGGGCAGGAATTGTTCAAACTGAGCTTTAGAACGGAGCTTGGATCTGGAATTTACTAGGGCAGAGGCTCTATTAGAGGTAATTCCTTATTGAGTTGGGTTTTCTTTGGAATTCCTTAGATTTTCTCTAGATCTTGAGTTGAGTTCCCTTTTCACAGCAGGTTGTTGTGATTTGATCGGTTTGAGGTTTCAGCAGAAAAGGAAGAAGATCGGTAAGGGTTGTTTGTCTGTTAGATTGATGATACTATATAGTGATACTTTAGAATTTATCACTGTTTGAACTACAGTAGTCGGCCAATTGTGGTAGCTTAATTGTGCCTAGCTGGTTCTGTTAACAGATGCTTAGCTGGTTCTGTTAACAGATTGTGGTAGCTTAATTGTACTACAACAGCCGGCCATGAGTTGAATTAGGGCACATTTTTTTAGGTAAACTGTTTGGTAATGTCGGTTCTTTTAGGTTGAATTTTTTATTAGAGGCTACTGATTTGTGGATTAGAATGATTAGACATGAAATTAATAAAGTAATTGGTTAATTCATGTGAATAGAAATTCAACGGTTCGATTAATAAAAACCAAGTTAGGTTAATTGAATAGAATTAAACTAACTCTAGATTGATTAGAGTTCTTGGATACAGCATAATATTTAGGATATTATCATTTTATTTGCAGGACCCTGAGTGATTATAGGAGTTCGTTATATACGAGGATCTATTTTTGGGGGTTCTATTATTTGATCTTCGATACATCAGGTGGGTAATTTACTGTATTTGGTCAATACAGTCTTTCTTTTTCCAGTGCATGATTCTATTGTAGTCATTGTAGTTTGATACCTTGATGTTACTCTTCCTGTTATTTGTATACCTTTTTCATTACTCATGTTATACCATGCTTGTCCTTATGCCGTTGATCTTGGATTATCATTCTTGATTTCTATTTCTATCCTTGATATGGCATTTTATGATCATTAGTGATATGATTCTTTCTTATGATACATGCGATCATGATGACTTATACCTACGCTTATTGATTAGTATAGTAGGTGATGATTACTATGATTTGAGCATCTCATCATGATGCATGATAACGATTGTAAATCCCATTGTTGTGGGTCTATCATGATGGTAGAGGACTTGTAGTGATATATGATATAGGTGGTTATCATACCCTATTTCCATCATGATGATGGCGACTGTATGGTAGTACGCAGTCGACGGCTGTATGGCAGTACTCAGCCGAGGTCAATGGTTAGGGGTGGTACTCGGAGAGTACATGGTTGGTACGTCGATGATGAGTATTAGAGGACAGATATCGGCCATAGGATATGTAGCTTATCATAGCTACAGGATCACCGGACGCGGAGCACTGATCCCTGATTTGGATCACCGGACTACTTTGTTGTAGGGCGCGGAGTACTGATCCCCCGATGCCGGCCATCCCAGCCTCATATGCTTGCACGAGTGCTGTAGTGAGTGGGGCAGTTGCATCATGCATATGCACATCATGTGCATGATATATATGTATTGGACCGTACTGATACTGCATTTTGATTGCCTACTTGTTTGATTCTTGACTGTTGCACTATGCTTGACATGTCATTCATATGGTGCATTACATGAGATCCATGTTAGTTATTATTTGCAGAGATATTCTTGATACCTTGTTGACCTTTGGTATGTACCTATCCTTTTGTTATTTCTTTTATTCATGTACTGTCTTTCTATATTACCCACTGAGTATTTGTACTTACATCTTTTGGACCCTGGGATTTTTCTGTCTTCCCAGATATCAGGTAGGAGTTTACAGCTGATGCTGAGGAGATTCTGCCAGACCATCTCACATCAGTTTTATGGATACTCTGTATTGTGGATTTGTATCTGATGTAGTATGTTTCGTATTGTCATGATTTTCTTTTGGAGTTCGAGTTTATACATCGTATTGTCACTTCGGACTTTATTACACTGCTTGCATTTTATAGGTGTTTACAGATTTTATTCTCTGTTCGAGATTTTAGTATACTGTGCTTTCTGCTGCTTGTTATATCTTTTTGACGAATTAACGAGTTTTATTCATTAATACTTTTACGGATGCATTGCATATATAGTAGGATGTGTTGAGTGGTCGTGTGGGTCACATTTATAGTTATTTATTTGTATAAATCCATAGCCTGTTATGGATTGGCCGTGTGGGCCTTATATATATGTATGTATCCAGGGAATTGTCATAGATACAAGGGAGATGCTGCCAAATTTTTTGGACGGCCGTCTCCCGGGTCGTGACACTCTTTTCTCTCTCATTTTTATTTGATCCGCACAAACCTCCCTAGGTGATAATGGTACAAGTGTGACTTTGTGGGAATTGTGAAAAAATGAGAAACTTGTTAGAATCCATCATGGTGAGCTCGCCTATCAAACTGCCATGGTCTTCCAAGAAGAATGTGGCTTGCCTTCATATGTCATGACCTGGGAGATAGCTGTCCGAAAATTTCGGCAGCACCTCCCCAGTATCACTGACAATTCCCTGATACAAACATATAATAAGGCCCACACGGCCTATCCATACTACAAAATATGGATTATATAAGTAACAAAAATAAAAGTGACCCACACGACCACATACACATCCTACACAATGCATAAGAATAAAATTCTAATTCTACACAACGATTAGAAATAAATTCGTAAAGTAACGAAAAATCCAAAGTTTCGTAAGCGGAAACGTAACAAGTACAAGTATGAAATCTCGAATAGGAAACATGCTAAGTCTCAAAATACCGATACGAAATTAGAAAGTCCGATATTGTAGAAAGTAAACCAACAATACAAGTATACCACCACATGCTACAAACATTTCCAACACACACACAAAGTCCTCATTGTGAGATGGCATAACTGGCAGATCCCTGGCATCCTCTGTAAGCTCCTACCTGATATATGGGAAGACAGAAAAATCCCAGGGTCCAAAATATGAGTACAAATACTCAGTGGGTAATACAGAAAGAAAATGCACGACAAAGTAAATAGCAAGAGTATAGATACATACCAAAGGTCAACAAGGTATCAACAATATCTCTGTAGGTAATAAGCAACTAACATGGATATCATGTAATCCACCATATGAATGATATGTCAAACATAGCGCAACAGTCAAGAATCAAACAAGTAGACAATCAAAATGCAGTATCAGTGCGATCCAATACATATATATCATGCACATGATGCGCATATGCAGATGCAACTGCCACACTCACTACAGAACTCGTGCAAGCATCTGAGTCTGGGAATGTCCAGCATCGGGGGATCAGTACTCCACGCCCTACAACAAAGTAGTCCAGTGATCCAAATCGGGGGATCAGTACTCCGCGCCCTACAATCAAGTAGTCCGGTGATCCAGTAGCTATGATAAACTACGTATCCTATGGCCGATATCTGTCCTTTAATACTCATCACCGACATACCAACCATGTACTCGCTGAGTACCACCCCTATCTGGTGTCGAGGTCAAATCATCGACTCGACTGCGTACACTGCCATACAGCCGCCATCACCGCGATGGAAATAGGGTATGATAACCACCTATATAGATATACCACTAAAGCCATCTACCATCATGATAGACCCACAATATTGGGATTTACAATCGTTATTATGCATCATGATGAGATGCTCAAATCATAGTAATCAACACCTACCATACTAATCAATAAGCGTAGGTATAAGTCATCATGATCTCAGGTATCATAAGAAAGAATCATACCAATAATGATCACAAATGTCATATCAAGGATAAAAACAACAGTCAGGAATAATATTCCAAGATCAACAGACATAAGGACAAGTATGATATGAACATGAATAACATCAGCAGCATACATATATAACAGACAGGAATAGAATCAATGTATCAACTACAAGAACTGTCAAAAAATCATGCACCGGAAATAGAAAGAACTGTATTGACCAAATACAGTAAATTATTCACCTGATAAATCACAGGTCAAATAATAGAACCCCCAAAAATAGATCCTCGTATAGTATCAAAGTCCTATAATCGCTCAGGGTCCTGCAAGAAAATAATACATCCCTAAATGCAAAGTCATATCACCAAGAAACTCTAATCAATTTAGAGTTAATTTAATTCCATTTAGGGTTATACCAATCTAACCGTTGGATTATGATTATCAAGATTTAATCAAACCATCAATTAGTTGTATTAATAATTTAATACAACTAATTTAGTATTCAATCAAATCCAGGATAACCCATATTAGGTTTATAAACCCATTCTAACCTAGTAGGATTATAATTCGAATCCATGCTAGGAACCAAGTAGGTTTCTATTAACACAAGGTAACTAATTAATTGATTAATTATATTTAACCAATTAACTAATTAGTTGTATTAACTCATTAACCCAATTGATTTCAGGTTTAATTAAACCTAACCCAATCAATCCAACCTTAACCAACCTAATCAGATCCCAAACTAAGGTTAACAATCACTTAGTTGATTTTAGATTATTAAACAATCTAAATAGATCTTAATCCCTAACTAGTAATTTGATCAAAATCGTACACAATCAAGAAACTGATCCAATCAAATAATATCCATAATATCTTGCCAAGACAAAACATTCATCAAATCTATATAAGAACTCACCTCAGCTTCTGTTCTTCCTTCCTTCAAGCTGTTCGGATCAGTGAGCTCAAAGACTAGCTAACCATGCACTAGCAGCAACCTCGGTTTGATCAGACCTGCCGAAATCCACAAACCGAACTCCAATCAACAGCTTGCTACTCAACAACATCTAGATCAACATCAAGAGGACTTACCTCTAGATCCGATAGATAGGTTCTAGGATATGCCTCGGTTCCTTTCTACTTCTTGCTTGCAACCGGAACCTAAAGAAATCAAGAATCACAGCAAGCTTTATCACTAACCGGCTCCAAGCATTCACCATCCCAAACTAATTGGATCAAGATCTTACCTCTAATATGTTCCAAACCAAGCCCTAGATCCTTGGTTCCGAATCCGAAACACTAGTTCAACCAGAGCACAGCTGCCGGCCGAGCCCTCTTCTTCAACAACCGAAACTAAGAACCAATCGAGAAATTTGAAAATCCAAGGAAAACTACAGATCTAAGCCCAAGAATCCTATAGATTCAACTAACCGAAGGATCAAGGTACTTACCGATCGTTCCCTCGGCTTCTTGCTTCCCTTTCTTCTCACCAATCACCTCTTCCACCGTCGCATGTACCAGTCAAATTGTATCTCGTCCGGCACGAATCAGGCACAAGGTTGAAGACCTTTGATCTCCGGTGGCTACTCCCGTCACCGGCATCGTCGGAGCAGCTGAGATTTGGGCGTGGTCGGCTGGATCGGGAACGAGGAGAAGACGAACAGAGGAAGCACGCGACGGAACAGGGGAAAAGATTGCAAAGAGGAAGAGAAGTCGCGACTGGGTATTTAATCGGGTTTTGGCTTTGCCGTTCAGATCCAACCCATTAACCAATTAACCCTATACCCATTAACCCTTAATCAAATAACCCATAAATCCATTGACTAAATGGGCTAAAATTAAGATTAATTGGGCTTTGTAAATTGGGTTCTAATTTGGCTTTATTTAATTAGCTTAAGGATTAATTGTATTTAGGGTTAATTTAATTACAAATTACCCCCTAATGTTTGGTATTTTACATTCTCCTCCACTAACAAAAATTTGGTCCCCAAATTTATTAACTTCAAACTACAATGCAAAAATACTACGAAAATTGAAATCATATCTCAAGCGAATAGATGGGGATATCGAGCTTGGATAACATCCTCCAACTCTCATGTAGCCTATTCATCTGAATGATGTTGCCATCCGACTTTTACAAGTCGAATGATTTTGTTCTGCAACTGCCGTTCTTTCCGGTCAAGAATCCGCACCGAAATCTCCTCATAAGTTGCGCCCGGCTGGAGAGGAACAGGTACTTCCTTCAGAACATGCGAAGGATGAGGTACGTATTTTTGTAGTATAGAAACATGAAATACGCTATGTACACCCGCAAGTGTCGGCAGTAATGCTAGGCGATATGCTACCTCGCCAATCCACTCTAGTATCTCAAAGGGACCAATGTAGCGAGGAGCAAGCTTTCCCTTCAGTCTGAACCTTTTCACCCCTTTCATGGGTGAAACTCGGAGAAACACATGATCGCCCACAGAGAACTCCAATGGTCGACGTCTCTGATCTGCACAACTTTTCTGTCTATCCTGAGCCTCTGATATACATCGTCTGATAACTCGTATAAGCTCTGCCTCGTGCTGTATACTCTGTGGACCCAATAACTGTCGCTCGCCGACCTCCTCCCACAATATCGGAGATCGACAAGGTCTACCATACAATGCCTCAAACAGAGCCATCTGAATGGTAGAATTAGTAGCTGTTATTATATGCAAACTCCACTAAATGCAAGTGATCCTCCCAACTGCCACTGAAATTCATAACACACGCTCACAATAAGTCCTCTAGAGTCTGGATAGTGCGCTCTGACTAATCGTCTGTCTAGGGATGAAATGTTGTACTGAAGTGGAGCTCTATGCCCAATACCTGCTGCAGACTCTGCCAAAATCGGGAAGGAAACCACGGATCTCTATAAGAAATAATACTAGCAAATATGCCGTGTAATTTGATAATCTCTCGACAATAAATGTCGGCCAGACGATCCAGTGAATCTATCTAACGTATCAGAAGGAAATGAGCGGATTTGGTTAACCGATCAACAATTACCCAAATCGCATCATGCCCCTTCCGGGTCTTGGGCAAGCCAATAACGAAATTCATAGTGATGTGCTCTCACTTCCACTCAGGCAATGGTATCTTCTGAAGTACTGCTGGTCTTCGGTGTTCAGCCTTCACCTGCTGGCAGACTAAACACCTCGCAACAAAATCTACGATGTCTCTCTTCATGCCGTCCCATTAATAGAGGCGCTTAAGGTCTCGATACATACGAGTACCACCTGATATATCGCGAACCTCGAATGATGTGCCTCATGCAGCAGTTCATCTTTAACTGGATGCTGCTCTGGAATACAAAGTCGACCTCGAAATCGAATTATCCCCTCTGCGTCACATGAGAACACTAACTGATGTCTAGAGTCCACTTTGCTGCGGATAAACTGCAGATGCTGGTCGCTAGCCTGGGCCAACTTAATCTTCTCCACTATAGGTGATTGAGCAACCATCGATACCAGAACACCATGCTGAGTCCGACTATGCTCTATCAGTC
>NC_133862.1:16435664-16452774 GCF_044706935.1 Curcuma longa | reverse complement strand
AATATCATTTATCTTGTTGATACTTGTATGATTCGTTGTCTGATACATATCATATGACCTCTGATGGATTAACTGTTGTATTATTGACCTATGTCGATTCTTGTTGACTCATGTTGACTCTTGTTGAACATGTCAATTAACTTTAGCTATTACATGTTGGGATGATCATCGTACATCCATAATAGTTGTAGGTGTTGTTGTTGATGGCTCTTGCCTGACACCGTGTTGTGGTAGCACATGGGTGAGAGGTTGCATTACAGTTGGGTGCGACCAGGACTGGCTACATTGCCCTCCTACTACACTGCCCCTCCCCACTTATCTTTAGTGGTCAATTGTCGGAGTTGTGCAGTATGTCTTGTTTGACTCCTTAGTTTACTGCCCTAGGGGGTGACTGGGGAGTGTAGAGTGCGGACAGTGACATATTTTGATTGCGTTGATTGATGCATATTACATGCATTTGTTGGTAGGATTATTACATAGTTTATTTTATTCATATGATTGTAGCTGTTGCACTTGGTTGCTATGATTGTTGCACTATATGCCATTACATACATGATTACATGCTATGATTACTGATACCTGTTGCACTGTATGATTTTTCCTTTGTTGAATCAGTTAGTATACCATATTCTATTACCTTGATACATGATACCTTGTTGATTCCTGTTACCATGTACATGTTATTCACTTCTTCTATACATGTTACTTTGGCTCATACTCTTTATTATTCCTGTTGTTTACCCTTACATGCACTTCATTTCTATACCCACTGAGTATATAATGCTCACAACCTAAACCCTGGGGTTGATTTGTTTTCTCCCCAAGTATCAGATAGGTTACTTGGAGCTTGGAGATTCAGTTGGCTGGTTCCATCTCAGTTTGGGAGGTTTATATAGTGGTTTGTATGGTTTATAGTTGTTTTTGGTTATATTTGTATTCCATGGACATGTAGTGTGATTGGGACTATAGTTGTGGTTTGGATTGTATTTGTGATTCATTTTGTGTTTACGATGTTTTTGCTACATTAAGGTTTTATATTTGTTGCAGTATATGACATTGCATGCATGTTTTAGTTGGTGCCCATGTATGCCTTATCTTGCATTGTTGTGTGTATATGTGATGATCATTGGACGTGTAGATTCCAGCTTGTGGCTATGTATCATTGTATGTATTTAGGGAAAGTCATTGTTACAGGGGAGATGCTGTCGAAATTTTTCGGACGGCCTCCTGGGACGTGACAATTTAGTGGTATCAAAGCATGGTTTTATAATCCATTTGTGGTTTTCCAGATTTGTCGTTGCATTGTTGAGTCTATCTGATACCAATTTAGTGGTATCATGTAGCAGGTTATTTCTTCAGATTTTCTTTGCATTTGAGTCCATTTTTCAGTGTCCGTCGGATTTATCTGTCGTATTTATCGATGTTTCCAAGAGTTATCATCACATTTGTAGGTTTATCTGATACCAATTGTTTGGTATCAGAGCATATTAGGCTAAGTATTTAGTTTAGGATTTAGGTCTAGTTTTCGAGTTTGTCTTTATGTCGGGGGTGTCAAGTTTAGTTACATGACCAAGTTGTGAGATGGACAGACAGCGATACGAATTCTCCAAGCAGTTGTAAGTAAATTTCTAGTACATTTATACTGATTCTAGGAATTTATAGTAGTTGTATATGTACCAGGTGATATTATGGCCCCTAGAAATCGTGGACGTGGTCGACCAGTGAGACAACCCGTTACCTTAGTCGAGTTAGAGATTTCTGAGCCTGTTATGGATGGTCCAGAGGTACCTTTGCCAGATCCGGTACTAGTGGCAGCTAGTTGGACTGGGGAAAGGAGTCGGATTCTAACACTGGCTAAGTCCGTAAAGGATTGGATGATTTTATTCCGTGGGGGATCTGACCCATGGCTATCCAGCTCTTGGTTGGAGAACGTGACTGATACTTTCACGTACATCTCTTGCACGGAGGCAGAGCAGGTTGAGTTAGCTGTATTCCACCTTCGTGATCAGGTTGTCATGTGGTGGAAGACTCAGAGGATAGTACTCGGAGATCAGAGTTTATTGTGGTCATCTTTCAGAGAGGCTTTCAAGAGGGAGTACTTTTCAGAGAGCATTCTGTATGACTCAGCGTTAGAAATTTCTGAAGCTTAAGCAGGGTGATCGTTCGGTTATTGATTACCATACGGAGTTCTCTCGACTCGCTGACTCGCCGGGTATACCCACATTTAGTAGCTCAGGAGGGTGACCGAATGTTCCAGTTCACCCAGCGATTGGCTGCATATATTTGGGAAAAGACGCGGAGAAGTCGAAGAGTTTAAGGAAAATTGGAAGAATTTCTATGATTAAATCTTATAGTTTGGTAGTCTCTTTACCTTCGGGTGAGGTGCTGATTACAAATCAGGAAATTAGGGGATGTCGTTGGATTTCGACGGTCATACTCTTACGGTGAATCTTCAAGTGCTGGATATGATGGAGTTTGATATCATTGTTGGTATAGACTGGTTAGCCACTATCATGCTACAATGATTTATCGAGCTGGAGTGGTTACCTTCCAACCTACGGATCAACCCACATCAGAATTTGTTGGGTACTAGGAGTGATGAAATATCTATTATTTTGGCAATACATGCATAGTAAATGTTAGACGAAGGTGCCGAGGTTAATTACTATTTCTGAAGCAAACAGAGAAAGATAGTGGTTCTCGTTCATTTGATGTACGTATCGTTCGAAAGCATCAGGATGTGTTTTTCGGATGAGCTTCCTGGCTTGCCACCTCAGAGGCAGGTTTAGTTCACGATTGAGGTGATTCCAGGCACTGCACCAATGTCTAAGGCTCCGTATCGGATGGTTCCGAAGGATCGAAGTTTTATTCGTCCCAGAGGAACTTGAAGATGCATCATGCTACAGCTGAATGCGGTAACAGTGAAAAACAAATATCCGTTGTCTCGTATTGACGGGGTTCATGTGTGTATTCGTCTGGTTATCATCAGTGTATCACAGTCTTTCGCACTCGGTACGGACATTACGAGCTCGTTCACCAATGCTCTGGCCGTATTTGTGAAACCAGAAGTATTTGGATCGGTTCATGATTGTCTTCATCGACGATATTCTGATATATTCTCAATCGGAGGCAGAGCATTCTTCGCATGTATCATTACGACAGTTGTACCAGCAAATGCGTATTATAGTTATTTTCTGAATGCGGTAAGCAGAGGTATTTCAATTGATGAAGAAGAGGCAGTGACCATAGCAGCCCAAGTTGCCCGTAGTTTTCGATTTAGCGGGCTATTATCGGAGATTTGTGGAGAATTTCTCTTGTATTGCTACACCGTTGACTCGTCTGACCAAGAAGGGGGTGAAATTCCTTTGGTTAGAGGCTTGTGAGTCAAGTTTTCAGGAGCTGAAGTAGCAATTAGTCAGTGCTCCAATTCTGGTGATTCCCTCTAGTGATGACGGATTTGTATTATATACCAATGCGTCATTCTAGGGATTGGGAGCAATCTTGATGCAGCGATATCGGGTGGTTACACTTCTCGTCAGCTGAAGGAGCACGAGAAGAACTACTCGGTAGATTTAGTACGCTCTAAGATTTGAGGGAGTCACTTTCGAGATCCTCACAGACCATAAAAGTTTGAAATATCTGTTCACACAGAAGGAGTTGAACCTCAGACAGAGACGCTGGATGGAGTATCCGAAGGATTACGATTACACCATTAGCTACCACCCAGGTAAAGCTAATGTGGTTGCAGATGCGAGGAAAGTAGTCAGTTGGTAGCCGTTACGGATCTGGTACGACAGTTTTCTGACCTGGGATTGGAGCACTATCGGACTCAAAGGGGTGTTCTAGTTTCTATAGTTGCTCAGTCAGTCTTAGTAGAAAGGATTAAATCAGCATAGGCCAGCGATCAGCACATCCAGTTCATTTGTAGCAGAGTGGATTCTGGCCAGCAGGTCAGAGTTTTCTCGTGATACAAATGGGATACTCTGATTCCGAGGACGGCTCTGTGTTCCTGAGCAACATCCAGTGAAGGAGGAGTAATATAGGAGGCACATCACTCTAGGTTTGTGATACATCCGGGTGGCACTCGTATGTATCGGGATCTGAAGCGCTCCTATTGGTGGAACGACATGAAGAGAGATGTTGTGGATTTCAGTAAGGTGTTTAGTCTGTCAGCAAGTGAAGGCTGAACACCAGAGTCCAGCAGGATTACTTCAGGAGATCCCGGTTCCTAAGTGGAAGTGAGATCATATTACAATAGACTTTGTTACTGGACCCGAGGACCCGGAAGAGTCACGATGCGATTTGGGTAATCGTTGATCAGTCTGCAGAGAGATCATTAGATTACACGGAGTTCCAGCGAGAATTATTTCAGACAAGGAGCAACTGTTACGAAACAAAACCATTCGACTTGTTAAAGTCGGATGGCAGCATCACACGGATGAGGAGGCTACTTGGGATCGGAGGATTCTATCCGAGCTCGATACCCTTATCTGTTTGTTGGAGGTATGTTTTAATTATTACAATATTTTTGTATCGTAGTATGAAAATAATAAATTTGGGGACCAAATTTTTATTAGTGGGGGAGAATGTAAAATATCAAAAATTTAGGGTTTATCCATAAATAAAATTAACCCCTAATAGAAGGGGAGCCTTGGCGCAACGGTAAGGTTGCTGCCGTGTGGTCTAAAGGTCACGGGTTCAAATCCTGGAAACAACCTCTTGCCAAAGGCAGGGTAAGGCTGCGTACATTGGATTCCCTCCCCGGACCCCGCAAGGCGGGAGCCTCGTGCACCGGGCTGCCCTTTTTAGAAGGGGTTTTGGAAGATTATTTAGGAATTTAATTAAATTAAATCCTAAACTATTTAATAAACTAAATAATGTTAATGGGTTTAATTAATCAAATCCTAAGTCTTATAATGGGATATATAGGTTAATGGGTGATTGGTTTAGTGGATCCAGGTAGGCTAAACCCGTTAACGCCAGTTAAAAGGAATGGAGAACTGTTCATTCCCAAACAAATCACGAGCCGCCTCCCTCTGTTCTCTCGTTCTCCTGATCACGAGCTTGCTCACTGATTACCGCCGAAGCCGGATGAAAGGAAGCTGCCGACGCTGGAAGTTGAAGCAGAGCTGAACAGCCGACGAGCCCTAAAAGCTATCGGGGTGGTTGCGTTCCTTCTCGGTGGCGGCGGTTCGAGCGACGGAAATAGGCCGCGGGCGGTGGTGAATCGGTAAGGAATCTGAGCTAGGTTTCTTTGGATTTCTTTGATTCCCTTTAGATCTTGATTGTTTCTCCTTCCCACAGCTCATTAAGAGGACCTGATTCGGTTGAAGTTCTCGTTAGATCTTGATTCAGAAGAGGGGATGGTGGCAGTGTGGTTAAGACGAAGCCGAGAGGTAAGGGGAACCCTAGTGTTCGATTTTTCTTGAGTTGGAATTGGTTAGATTGTCTGAAAACTCCTTAGATCTGGATTGTGTTCTTCTCCACAACTCCTTGAAGTGAGTTGGTTTGGTTAGAGAGGGGTTTGGATCTCGGCAGCAAGAGGAGGAGAAACCGAAGGATGAGTTAGGCATTCTGATCAGATCTGAGGTAATATTATGGATAGTTATTCTTGGATGATTTTGGTTATGGGATTGGTTGATGAATGTGTACTGTTCATGTGAATTTAGGCATAGATTACTGTATAATTGGTTTTGGGTGGTCAATTAGCTGCCGGTTGAGGTGAGATTCATTTATTATTCGATTATTAGTGATTAACAATGGAATAAGATGAATTTATTCTAATTAACCTTAATTTGAGGTTAGGTAATGGTTAAGTTAATTGGGATGTTTATGGGTAGTAAGTGGTTATGATCTTGTAAGGGTTTCGATTAGGAACCTTAATAAGGTTGGTTGTTTTATTAGTTAACTACTGTTGGATGGGTTAAAATAAAGATTATGATTGATTAATCTAATGGGGTTAAATACAAATTGATTCGGTTATAACTGTTGGGTTAGGATTTATTATGTTGTAAATCTGATAGGATAATGTGTTTAGTATGGTAGTAAGTGTTGTATTGCCATTTATTGTAGGACCTTGACTTGATTGGTCTTGTTATACTCGAAGTATATTTTCTAGGGATTCTGGTATCGACGATCGTTTGATCAGGTGGGTACCCTGTACTTGGTCAATACAGGTTCATTTTCCTCGTGCATGTCTTGTTGTTATTTTATTCATCCTGTTGCCACTCATGCTGCTTGAGATAGCTGCCTAGTTGATACTTTTGATGGTCATTGCTTGATACTTGCTATTTGACCTTATGATGATCTGTTGATACCATGTTGATACTCTTGTTAGCTATATCATCTATCTTGTTGATACTTGTATGATTCGTTGTCTGATACATATCATATGACCTTTGATGGATTAACTGTTGTATTATTGACCTATGTCGATTCCTGTTGACTCTTGTTGAACATGCTAATTCTATTACATGTTGGGATGATCATCATACATCCATAATAGTTGTAGGTGTTGTTGTTGATGGCTCTTGCCTGACACCGTGTTGTGGTAGCACATGGGTAAGAGGTTGTATTACAGTTGGATGCGACCAGGACTGGCTACATTGCCCTCCTGCTACACTGCCCCTCCCCACTTATCTTTAGTGGTCAGTTGTCGGAGTTGTGCAGTATCTCCTGTTTGGCCCCTCAGTTCACTGCCCTTAGGAGGTGATTGGGGAGTGTAGGGTGTGGACAGTGACGGATATTTTGATTGCGTTGATTGATGCATATTACATGCATTTGTTGGTAGGATTATTACATAGTTTATTTTATTCATATGATTGTAGCTGTTGCACTTGGTTGCTATGATTGTTGCACTACATGCCATTACATACATGATTACATGCTATGATTATGATACCTGTTGCACTGTATTATTTTTCCTTTGTTGAATCAGTTAGTATACCATGTTCTATTATCTTGATACATGATACCTTGTTGATTCCTGCTACCATGTACATGTTATTCACTTCTTCTACATGTTACTTTGGCTTGTACTTTTTTATTATTCCTGTTGTTTACCCTTATATGCACTTCATTCTTGTACCCACAAGTATCTAATGCTCACAACCCAGACCCTAGGGTTATTCTGTTTTCTCCCCAGGTATCAGATAGGTTACTTGGAGTTTGGAGATTTAGTCGGCTGGTTCCATCTCACTTTGGAAGGTTTATATAGTGGTTTGTATGGTTTATAGTTGTTTTTGGTTATGGATTTGTATTCCATGGACATGTAGTTGTGATTGGGACTGTAGTGTTGGTGTAATCTTGCCCCAAGTGAATTGGATTTTAATGTTTAGCTAAAATGAGTTTAAGTTAGGTAATGTTGGTGATCTAACGTGTGTGAATTGAGTTCACAAGAAAGTCTAGGTTGGAAAACTTGGCAAATGGTGAAGTCCCGGAGGCACGGCCTCTTGGCAATGGTGAAGTCCCGGAGGCGCGGCCTCTTGGCAAATGGTGAAGTCTCGGAGGTGCGGCCTCTTGGCAAATGGTGAAGTCCCGGAGGCGCGACCTCTTACCAAAGGCAAGGGAAGACTTAGCACGACGAAGCTAAGGGAAACGTCTCAAGCTAGTGCAAGGAAGTGCACGAGGCTTGTGGAAGGCGTTAGAAGACTTGCGTCAAAGCTAAGGGGTGAAGAATAAGCTGAAAAGGGAAGTTTTTCAGCTTGAGCAGTCGACTGGTGATTTATCAGATGCACACACAAGCGAACTCAGAAGTATTAGTCGACTGACACTGTAGCTTCAGTCGATTGGGGCCAAACAGAAAGTTCAGTCGAGTGAGCAATCGAGTGATCAGTCGACTGGTCGAGTGAGTAGTCGACTGGTCTTGAAGCAGTCGACTGCTACATGATCGTTAGAGCGACAACGGGCTGATTAAATGCAGATTACCTAGCCGTTGAAGCCCATTAGTCGACTGGCCCTTGGAGCAGTCGACCGATGTACGGAATCTTATAAAAATGTAGTTTGACGATTGGAGAAGGTGTGATTCATTCTCTTACATTCTTACACGAACTTCAATCTTTGTAAACTCTATTCCTCTTCCTCTAAACTTCATTAAACATCCTGTGAAAGGAAGAGATCGATTTGTAAAGGTTTCTCTGCCTTCAAAGTGCTGTTTGAAAAGGAGATTTTTCATAGTGGAATCGTCGGTGGTGTGTGTGGATCCTTGGACTAGTCACCTCGTTGAGGTCGATACCAAGTAAATAACCATGTTAGCGTTTGATTTTTTTCTTTCTTATTATTATTTGCTTCCGCTAACTATCTCGCAGAGAAAGATCAAGAAACGCTATTCACCCCCTCTAGTGAACGCACCAGTCCCAACAAGTGGTATCAGAGCAAGTTAATTTTGAACGAACTCACATTCAACCGAAACATCATATGACATTTCAAGAGGGATACAGCACCGCTCGACTATCCTATTTCGACGGCAATGATTTCGCATATTGGAAAGGTAGAATGGAATATTATTTAATGAATGACATTGAAAATTGGTTTAGTGTTGTAGATGGCTTTGAGAAATCGAAGGACGCCTCTGGAACACCTCTACCTACCAAGGAATGGTCGAAGGATGTATGCAAGAAGGCTCAAGCAAACGCAAAAGCCACAACCATCTTGCAATGCAGGCTTTCCAAAGAACAACTGAGAAAGGTTGGACCATTCGACTCGGCCAAGGAACTTTGGAAAAAGCTCATCGAATTGAATGAAGGCTCAAGCGAATCGAGACGAGCCAAGAGGGATCTCTTGGTTGGACAACTCCAAACCTTCACTATGAAGCCCAACGAAATGGTAAGCCAAATGCACGAGCGATTTAAGGAGATCGTGAACGGTCTTAATAGGTGAGAAAATTGACATGTTGGTAATATGTACTTCAAGTGAGAAAATTGGGACAATCGTGAATTTGACATGAACAAGCTAATAAGGTATAGGTATGTACAAAGTAGTGATTTATCTGAAGCATTTCCTAGACACATAGCACTTATGGCACATAAAAGTGACCAAGAGATTTCAAGTGAGGAGGAAGCATCAACTAGTAATGAATCTTCATGAAGTGAGGAGGAAGCATCGAGCTGGTCTTCCTCAGATGAGGTAATGGATAAGGTAAAAGAAAATTTTCTTTATCATATTATTGCTTTCCTTAAAAATGCATTGGTTAAGTCAAAATCTAAGGTTAAGACATTAAAGAAGGAAATAAGGACAATTAGGAACAATGCATGTAAATCTAGTTATTTTAGTGAAATTAATAAAGAAAATGCTAAGTTAAAGGATGAAGTAGTTGAATTAAGAAATTATTTAGAAAAATTTTCAAATGGGTCAAAATACCTTGATATGATCCTAAACAGTCAAAGAGCGATTTACAATAAGGCCGGAATAGGATACAAGCTTAAATAGTTTGCCTATATTTCTCTAGTAGAAAGACAAGGGTCACTTAGTAAACAAATCACTAAGGGTAAAATAAGACAAGCATGGGTCCCTAAGAAATATTTGTAAAATGTTAGTGAAACTAGCTTTTGGATACCAAAGAGTGATGTGTTTCATATAGTTTAGGTAAGAACTCATGTTCACCAAATCAAATATGTTAAAGAAATTATCAAGAAATTTGGTTTAGAAAATACTAAGGTAGCTTCAAATACTATAGGACAAATGTGAACTTAGATAGTCATGTGAAGGAAATTTGATATGTATTTTGAAAGATTATGAACTTAGCATTGCATGATCCCATAGCAAAATGCTATTTATGTACATTTCACAAGACCCTAGGAAGGATTGCTATATATATGAACTTAATAATTATATGATATGTCTTTCTCTCTTATCCACTTTCTTTTAATATATGTTGTATTCTTGTTGTTTTAATTAGGATGGTGTATGGATTTAGGGGGAGTTCTTGTAGTTTAACATATCATTTTGAAAAATATTTCAATCATGACTCGTTTCATAAATTCATATTAAATCTTAGAGGTGGATACCAAGAGTTTCAAATCTTTGAAACTTGGTATCAAACTTGTAAAATACAATCATTTTTCATAAATTCATATTTTTCCCTAATAGATTATGTGAAAACAAATATTCCTACAAAATTTCATTTTTTTTTTGAATTTTATTTTTTTATGCATTTCTGAAGAATATGCACAGTGCTGATTACAGGACACCAGTTGACTGCAACCATCAATTGATTGATGCAAACCATCAGGACTCACAGAAAGATCAGTCGACTGATCAGTCGACTGATTCACTCGATTGAAAAATCTGTGAGTTTTTGAATCAAGGTATCAGTCGAAAAATGCTATTCACCCCCCTCTAGCGAACACACCGGTCCCAACATGTAGTTGTGGTTTGGATTGGTATTTGTGATTTTCTGTGGATTTGTTATGTTTCTGTGGCGAGGTTTTGCTATTTTGAGTATATGCATGTTCCTGTTTTGTTGTGTGGCTGTGTAGGCCTTATCTTGCATTGGTGTGTGTATATGTGATGATCATTGGACGTGTAGTCCTTATTTCAGCCGCTTGTGGCTGTGTATCATTGTATGTATTTAGGGAAAGTCATTGTTATAGGGGAGATGATGTCGAAATTTTTCGGACGGCTTCCTGGGACGTGATAATGATCCTGTCTCCAAAATAATGTGTTCTTTGTGTATGACCCAATAGGTTCTTGCAACGTTGGCAATGTTTCTAAAACCCTTTTAGAAACATAAACAATAAGTGGCATCTAGCAATGCATCATTGCTATCCAAGTGACAAGAATGTCGAGATCCGATATAACCTTACGGTGGCTACTATAATGTATGACCATATCCTTCTATCCTCGATATCTAGATTGATCAATGAGGCATAGACCGTGTCATCCTATTATCAATCTTTATGTTTCTGTCATCCTATTATCAATCTTTATGTTTCTTGATCCCTAAGTAGACTCAAGCACATGACCTCAATATCTCATATTGACTCATTTGAGCATGGCCATGCATTTCGTGGTCCTACTCTATCAAGAGGTCATAAAATATCACTCCTGTTATATAGGAGGGATAGATCTCATCTACATCACTCACATCCCTTCGCATAATTTGTTATATACTCAGTGATCGCCTTTATAGTCCACCCTATTACGGGTGACGTTTGACGATACCAAAGTACATAACTCCTTATGTAGGGAACCGTAGTGACTTTAGGTCTAAGGACTATTCTGTAATGCCCGTAAATTTTCTCATAGATTTTCAAAAAAAATAGGTTCATCATAGCTAGGATTTAAACCATGAACCTTTAGATTATAAGATAGCATTGATACCACCATGTCATAAGATAATTCTTATCTAAGATATACCTAGAATATACATAGATTATATAATGTAAGTATGAGAAGATGAAGAGTTAAAGAGTTGTTTCATCTCCCTAAGTATAAAATAAGAAATTTGTTTCAACTTCCTCATCCTTCCTCTTCTCCGTCGAATTCTCCTTCTTCCTCCTCCACCAAAATTTAAGGCTCCTTGTTTTGGTGTTCTAGATAGGGGTTTTCAAAGGGGATTTCCTCACAAAGGCTTGGTAGATGCAAGAGGATTACTCTAAGGCTGAGTAACAGGTAGAAGATCTTCATCTCACAAAAGAACTCTAGTGGTATATTTAGTGAATATAATAAGAGGATGTAAGTACTCTCACCTGCAGTATAAGTAGCTTTCAATTGATATATATATTGTTTCCATTACCATGGCTATATCAGATTCATGTATGTTTTTCTAGAAGTAAAACATAAGATCTTAAAGATGCTTCCCATATGAGTTTTTTGGGACTAAGAGCATGATTAAGTGTTTTGAAATGCTTCCCACATGAGTTTTGGGACTAAGAGCATGTTAAGTGTTTGTTAAATGACAAAGTTAGTATAAGTACAGAATATGTATATAAAGAAAATATTTTACTTTAAAAGTGGCATGTACCGGGCCATTAGACCGCCCACGGGCCCCTAGATCGCCCTTAGTAAATTGTCCTAAGAGGTTTGGTGGCTAGCTACCCCGAATCCTATTAGGGATGCGCACAATTGGTACTATACTGGGCCTAAATAAAGATGTTTACTATTTTGAAGTATATATATAGTACAAGTTTCCAAAGTTAACTATTTTTCCTTGACTAGCACAATGTTTACAAGTTTAAGTATATCTCATGTTCATGTTTTTACAAGCGAAGCATATTTGAAGATCATGTATTGCAAGTCATATATCTCAAGTTCATGTATTTCTAGTTGAACCATTCTGTTATGTACAAGTATTTCTTAATGCAGAATTTTTCTTACAATGCTTATGCCAAGTACAAGCATGTGGTTGTATACAAGTACCCTAATAGCATGTTTTCTTATGATACGTTATTTTGTGAGATTAGGAAGTACTTACTAAGCATCATTGCTTATAGTTTGCATTCTTTATACTGCAGATAAAGGGCAGTGGATGAAATGCTTGGTGTGTGTGGCGACGGAACCATGGATTACAATTCTGAACTTACTAATGGTTATATTATGTCATGAACTTTTGAAACCTGCTAGTGTTTATGTTATGTCATAGATTAGAACTTGCTAGTGTTTATGTTAAGTCATAGACTTTTAAACCTACTAGTGTTTATGTTATATCATTAATTGCTTCCACAAAATTGCTTCTGCATGCTTAGAATACGATAGGTTATGTATGTTATTCGATTTGCACAGGATATGAACGTAGATTAATGTTATATGCATACCAATTTTGTCATTGAACTATCTAAGAATGTTTTGTAATGTGTTAGAAGTATTATAGATTGTATTTGAGGTGTAAATATCTGAGTAGCAACTCTAAAAGTCTTGTTTCAGATACACCAGTCGACTGGTGTAGTACCAGTCATCTGGCCATGTTGAGATCGAGCGAACAGAAACTTCAGTCGAGTGATCAGTCGTGTTACAGTCGATTGGTACCAGTCGACTAGTAAGATTAAATATAGACAATTGTGGAGTAGTGGTAAGTAATAAAATGTTTTAGTAAGAGGTCTAGAGTTCATACTTTGATTCATGCATAGATGTTTATATTATTTTTATTTTTTTAAGAAAGATAAATGTCTTCCCTTTATAATAGTTCATGCTCTAGAATTATGCATGTTAATGAACATATTGAATCAAGCTTAAGAAAGTATGATAGTAACGTCTCCCTTATTAGAGTAAGAAAGGAGGTCGTTACATATTCATACCAATAGTCACATGAGAAAATTTATGACACTCATATGACGATCCATGAAATTTTTTCATGATGGGTCAATTCAGTATACATTGTCACAACCCGGGAGATAGCCATCCGAAAAATTTCGACAGCACCTCCCCAGTATCACTGACAATTCCCTAAATACAAACATATAATAAGGCTCACACGACCTATCCATACTACAAAATATGGATTATACAAATAACAAAAAGATAAAAGTAACCCACACGACCACGTACACATTCTACACAATGCATAAGAATGAAATTCTAATTCTACACCACGATTAAGGAATAAATTCGTAGAGTAACGAAAAATCCAAAGTTTCGTAAGAGGAAAGGTAACAAGTACAAGTACGAAATCACAAATAAGAAACATGCTATAGTTTCAAAAATCGATACGAAATCAGAAAGTCTGATAGTGCAAAAAGTGAACCAACAATACAAGTATACAACCGAATACTACAATACATCCTCACAATAATATCACAATTCCTCGTCGTGAGATGACATAGCTGGCAGATCCCTAGCTTCCTCTGTAAGCTCCTACCTGATATCTGGGAAGACAGAAAAATCCCAGGGTCCAAAGATATGAGTATAAATACTCAGTGGGTAATACAGAAAGAAAGTGCATGTCGAAGTAAGTAGCAAGAGTATAGATACATACCAAAGGTCAACAAGGTATCAATAAAGTCTCTGCAGATAATAAATAACTAACATGGATCTCATGTAATGCATCATATGAATGACATGTCAAACATAGTGCAACAGTCAAGAATCAAATAAGTTGTTATAATCGGTAAAAAAAAAACACGTCGCGATAAAATCGCGACTTCCTCGCCGAGGAAGTCGCGATGCGACGGGATAAAAAGGCCGGTGTAACCCTAGCCACCCTAAACAACAACGCCGCCTCCTCTCCTTCCTTTCTTCTTCTCCTCCCTGTTTCCCACGCCGCGCGCCGCCCTTCGTCTCGGCCGCTGCTTGTGCCGACGCCGCCTCCGCCGCCTATTCCGTCGCCGAGGCTTTGCGAGACAATCAAAATGCAGTATCAGTGTGGTCCAATACATATATATCATGCACATGATGCGCATATGCATAATGCAACTACCACACTCACTACAGAACTCGTGCAAGCATTTGAGTCTGAGAATGTCCGGCATCGGGGGATCAGTACTCCGTGCCCTACAACAATGTAATCCGGTGATCTAAATCGGGGGATCAGTGCTCCGCGCCCTACAATCAGTAGTCCAGTGATCTAGTAGCTATGATAAGCTACGTATCCTATGACCGATATCTGTCCTCTAATACTCATCCATGATGTACCAACCATGTACTCTCCGAGTACCACCCTTACCCGATGTTGAGGCAGATCATCGACTCGGCTGCGTAATCTGCCATACAGCCACCATCACTGTGATGAAAATAGGGTATGATAACCACCTATATAGATATATCACTAAAATCCATCTACCATCACGATAGACCTACAAGGGATTTACAATCGTTCATCATGCATCATGATGAGATGCTCAAATCATAGCAGTCAACACCTACCATACTAATCAATAAGTGTAGGTATAAGTCATGATGATCTCAGGTATCATAAGGAAAGAACCATATCAATAAGGATCGCAGATGTCATATCAATGATAGAAATAACAGTCAAGATTAATAATCCAAGATCAACAGACAGAAGGTCAAGCATGATATGAGCATGAATAACATAAGCAGTATATAAATAATAGGCAGGAATAACATCAAAGTATCAAACTACAAGAACTGCCAAAGAATCATGCATTAGAAATAGAAAGAACTGTATTGACCAAATACAGTAAATTACCCACAAACCGGTATAAGAATGTAATCAACAATAGAAAGAGAAATCATGCACTGAAAAGAGAGTAGATCTGTATTGACCAAATACAGAAATTACCCACTTGATAAATCGCAAGTCAAATCCTAGAACCCCTAGAAATATATTCGCGTATAATACAAAAGTCCTATAATCGCTCAAGGTCCTACAAGAAAATCATACAACCCTAAATGCAAAGTCATATCACCAAGAAACCCTAACCAATTTTAGAGTCAGTTAAATTCCATTTAGGGTTAGACCAATCTAACCGTTGAGTTGTTATTATCAGGATTTAATCAAACCATCAATTAGTTGTATTAATAATTTAATACAACTAATTTCATATTCAATCAAATCTAGGATAACTCATATTAGGTTCATAAACCCATTCTAACCTAGTAGGATGATAGTTCAAATCCACGCTAGGAACCAAATAGGTTTCTATTAACACAAGTTAACTAATTAATTGATTAATTGTATTAACCAATTAACTAATTAATTGTATCAACTCATTAACCCAAATGATTTCAGGTTTAATTAAACCTAAACTAATCAACCCAACCTTAACCAACCTAATCACTTTTAGTATAACAATAGGATTCATTTAATTCCCTTAACATGTTCATGAGCAAAAACCACAATGTCTAATTCCAACAATATCCAACAGATCAATAACCACTAATCACAATTCAAAACTCATCACCAACCCATACAATATATCATTAATCGGATTAGTCCAGATTTGTTGCCAAACCAAAGACAAACCGATTCAAGCATTTATACTTCATAACAACCCTAATCCTCAACAGACCGATTCTAACAAAACCAATCTCTGAAATCAAATTGAATAGGAACCAAACCCATGATCTACCTACAATCCACTGATTAAAACAAAGCTTAATTAGATTCAAGATGGGAAACTCACCACCAATAGGATTGAATGCCATTAGTTTCTCAGATCAATACCCGCTGCTGATCCTCCTCCAATCTGATCGAACAACAATCAGATTAACAAACCTAGATCATTAACACAAAACTAGGAACTAGGAATTTTAACCCTACCTTAGATTGATCAGCCCAATCCTCTGTTTACTGGTCACCACCGCCAAGATCGAACACCTTGTTTTAGGTTTGTTTGGCACGGAAGAGGAGCTCAGCGAAGAAATAGGGAGGATGACAGTCTCCGATTACTCCATCAAGATTTGGAATTGGAGAAGCAAGGCAAGAGATCTTGATTCACTCATGCCGCCAGCGCAAATGGGAATCGATCGCGATCTCACCAGGAAGAGGAAAAACCGCCGTTCACCATAATGAGCTCAATCAATCCCAAATCAACACCCAAAAACTTAATAAACCGCAGATCTAGGCTCAAGAATCAAGTTTAAACCAAAGAACCTTAACCAATGATACTTACCGATCTTTCTCCACTCGATCGCCGCCTATCTGCGGCACCCGTCCGACCGTCGTTACCGCGTGCGGCTGCCCGTGCGTGCACCGCGTACCCTCCAACCACCGACGATCACCGTAGCTCACTGCACCCAATAGTTAGTCTCCGACGGTGCTGCGCCACTCGCGATCGAGAAAGAACAGGGAGGTTGCGGCTTCGGGAGAGAAACGGGATCGCGATTGGGAACAATAACCGGGTTTATTTAACTTTGTCTTACCGAATCCGGATCCACTTTAAGCCAAAAAACCATTAACCCATTAACCCATGAATAAACTAATTGGGCCTTCTAATTGGGCTTGTTAACTTGGGCTATTGGGCTTTTAAATTGGCTTCATTTAATTAACTTAAGGCTATTGGGCTATTGGGCTATTGGGCTTGTTAACCCATTAACCCATTACCTTTGTTTGATGATTTAGGTTGTTTACCCTCTTGACATGCATCACACATCTTATCCTTGATGTACTTGAGCTTTGGTAGTCATTTCACCAACTCCTTGTTAGCCACCTTAGCTATGGTCTTCATGTTGATGTGTCCAAGTCTCCTATGCCATAGCCATCTTTCCTCTTCTT
>NC_133862.1:16420279-16435564 GCF_044706935.1 Curcuma longa | reverse complement strand
CACTTCCCTAGGTAGACTTCTCACTTGCCAAATATTCAGTTTGGGCTTTCCCTTGCCTAACCTCCAGTTAGGATTTCTTCTAGCTTCCAACTAAGACTGTCTAGCCTCCAACTAGGACTTTTTTGTCTAATCCTCCAGATCAAGACTTCTCCTAGCCTCCAACTAGAACTTCCTTGCCTACAACTAGGACTTCTTTACTCAATCTTTCATATCAGAATTTCCTCTGTCTAGCCTCTAACTAGGACTTACCCTGTCTAGCCTCAACTTGGACTTCTCCTTGCCTAGTCTAATCGACTAGAATTTCTCGCTAGACTTCTGGTCAAACTGACCGTATTAGACTTAACTCATATTCAAACATTAGGTTCTGTTAGGATCAATTCTTAGTCAAACTGACTAGATCTAGATGTATTGTCAAACATTGAAACTCTAAGGACAGACTTATTGCTCCTTGCACTAATAATTTTTTCCTTTTTTATGTTTGACAATTTCTTAAGTTAATTCAAGTCACGGTTTAACAATCTGAGAGAATTTTATATTTTTAACGTGTCCCTTCTCCTCCTTTTCACACATAAAAAAGATTGATTATTTTGTTCTTTTGCATCAACAATAATGGTAATGCCTTATGGTCATAACTTAGTCTTGACAGTTTTTGAAAAACCATAGTAGTTTTCACAAATAATTTTGTAAAATAATTTTTTCAAAATGATTTTCAAATGAAGAACTTTTACAAAATATTTCATAAAAGTTTTTCAATAGAATTTTTCAAGATTTTTAAAATCAATTTTTCAAAAGATTTTCAAATGAGTTTTAAAAAAAAAATTTGAACATAATTTTTAAAATGAATTTTAAAATAGTTTATTAAGAGTGTTTTCAAAAATAAATTTTGAAATAATGTTTAAGGTATTTCCAAACTAAATACTTTTTGGAAAACTATTTATCATCTTTTTAAATCAGAATCTTCCACTTAACCTGACATGTTGTTAGGACTCTTTATTAATCATAAAGCAATCTCTCTATATGTTTTAGGGTGTGACTCAAATCAAAAGAATATTGGATAATATTTAAAATAATTTTGAATCACATTTTCAAATGCTTTTCAAAGATTTTTAAAATATTTTTTAAATATCTATAAAAATTAATTTTGAAGGGTTTATATAAAAAATAATTTAGAAATAGTTTTGCTCTTTCGATTTAGACCTCTCTTAAATTTGACATTTTCTTAAGGTTCCTTGTTGACTATAAGATAAATTTCTAAGTGTCTTAGAGGTTAATCTAAATCAATAGAGCAAATAACTTATGATTTTTTTTAAAATTTGAAAATATAATTTTTAATTTAATTTTTATGTTTGTACTCCTTAAATCTGACACTCTCTTAGAGCTCCTTGTTGACTAC
The DNA here is from genome assembly GCF_044706935.1 of Curcuma longa. Taxonomy (NCBI): domain Eukaryota; kingdom Viridiplantae; phylum Streptophyta; class Magnoliopsida; order Zingiberales; family Zingiberaceae; genus Curcuma; species Curcuma longa. Next base: position 16,434,171 of record NC_133862.1, on the reverse strand, counting down.
AAGATAATCTCTTTATGTGTCTTAGGGTTTGTTCCAAGTTAAAAGCACAATTTTTAAAATATTTTGCAAACTATAAGTTTTCAAAAGATATTTTTTTAAAAAATAATTTTTCAAAAAGGTCTATTGAAAATTAGGTCTTTCAAGAATATCCTCCCCTCAACTAGATACTCTCTTAGGACATCTTTGTTAACCACAAGGATTTTCTACCTATGTGTGTTAGGGTTCTTAGACGTAGTGTTGACTTAGAGGGGTTGTGTATGTGTTGATCAATTAATTTTTAAATATATAATATTTTGAAAACTATAGCATAGATACACACAACAAGTATGAATTTCAAGTAAATATCAAATTTTTTGAAAATAATTTTTAAAAAATAGTGAAATAATTTTTGAAAGTATTTTTCAAAATTTATACTTTAATTGTCCTTATCATCTCACCCATTCTAAGTGCCTTAGTACATGGCGTACAAGGGTTACTTTAAGAGTTTTATGAGATGATTTATTCATTTTATGTTTATTAATTTTAAGTTATGTTCTAATAAGTGTTTAACCTTGTGTTAGATTTAGATTATCTGTCAAGTCCATATTTCAAAAATTAACTTCCAGGTCGTGGTGATGCAGGAGTCTTCTTGGTGATCGGAACAATGATCACTTTCTTAGACAAAATCTTTTTAAGAAATTATGATCTTAATTAACTTTTTGAGAAACTTTAGTCTAACTAGTATAGAAAATGGTAAGATAGTTTTAGTTAGGTCAACTTAGCTAAGCAGACTAAGTTGGGCAAGCTTCTCCAACGTACTATCATCTCGTCTTACCCTAGTACTATGTTGGGCAAGTATCAAACATTCATGTATTTTTTGTTGATGCAGTCTAACCCTGGTCAGACCTGAGTCTGACTAGAGTCAGACCTGAGTCTGTTTTGATGTTTGACAAAGATTAATTAGATTAAATAATCATGATTTAAGTTTTGCTTTACCTGGTCGAATTGAGTTAGGAAAGTTAAATTGAAGGTCGCTCGGGAAATTAACAACTTGCCCGGGATACATGGTTTCTAAATAGACTCCTTAGCTCCTGGGTTGATTGGTGAGGTTCCCGGGAGAACACTATTTTGACCGAGAGAAAACTTACCCCGGAAGGTTTAACCGGGAGAGAAGAGGTTGCCCGGGAATAGGTTCCACTAGCAAACTCTTGCTCTGGAAGAAGATAAATTTAACTAGGAAATGTGAAACCAGGAGAAGATCTCACTGGCCGGGTAAGTATCAAGGAGAAATTACCCTGGTAACATAAGACGTATTCGGGCTTGGCTGGGAGATGGATATCCTGGCTGGGCATATAGTGTTGAGTGTACTTTGATCGGGAAAAAGGTATCGAAAAAGGGGTAAAATCTGGTTTAAGATTTTAGCCGAAAACCCCTGCTGATCGCCCTGCTGATCAGCTTGCCCTGATCGACCACTGGTCGATCAGATAGGCCTGATCGACCAGCTGGTCGATCAGCCTTCAGTGATCGACCAGTTGGTCGATCACCAGATCCCGTTGCTTCATAATTAAGCCCTGGTTACTCCCGAGCTACTTCTGAGAAAATTCTAGAGGTCTGAGAAGTCGGTCTTGACCGAGAACTTGGTACTTACAAGAGATCGGAGAGAGCTTTAGTAGTTCTCGACAGAGTTGGTCTAGAAGAAGCCTTGGTGGCTTAGGACCGAGATAGCCGAAGAACTCGGTGTTCGTAGGCGGATGAAGAGAACTTTGGTAGCTCAGCTTCAAAGTAGTCCAAGAGGAGTCTCGGTGACTAAGGACCGTGGAGCATAGTGCTCGTGAGAGAATGGAGGAAGCCTGTGCTGCTTGTCTCCTAGATAGTCCAGGATGAGCCTTGGTGGCTTAGGACCGGATTGGCCGAGAGCTTAGTGCTGTGGCCGGGACAGGTCTGAGAGAGCTTTGGTAGCTCGGCTCGGGACCGAGAGCTTTGGTAGCTCGACTTCAGGGAGCCTAGGTGGCTCAGAACCTGATTAGACCGAGAGCTTAGTGCTGGTGGCCGGGACAGGTCCGAGAGAGCTTTGGTAGCTCGGCTCGGGACCGAGAGCTTTGGTAGCTCGACTTCAGGGAGCCTAGGTGGCTTAGAACCTGATTAGGCCGAGAACTTAGTGCTGGTGGCCGGGACAGGTCCGAGAGAACTTTGGTAGCTCGGCTCGGGACAATCGATTGTTACACTGTAACAATCGATTAAAATGATTGTTCTTGGTCATAGTAACAAATTTAATCGATATGAGGGACAAAACGGGTATTGGTACGTGAGTCGGTAATTTTGAAAGTTAACTAAGTGAGTTGGGTATTTTGAAACTTTGGCAATATGGTTTAGTAAATTGCCGTGTTTGTTATCTTTATGTTCCTCTTCTAGTTTTCTTCATTTTTTACTTTTATTTCTTTTCATTTTTACTGGATCAATTTTCAGTACAAACTATCATCATGTTAACATTACTGCACGCTTTCATCTTTATGCTTTTTTTGTGAAAGGTGATGTTTATAAAAAATAATGTAATCTATTACATAGTTGATTTCCACTTGATAGTGGACGTAGTTTGACCCTCTAGTTTGATCAACTGGGTTAGCATCTTGATCATCTTGTTGACCAAATATTTGTTTAAACTAAATTTAGTCCAACTGATCTTACTAGAAGCAACTCCTCATTATCGACTTAGACTAGATTCTATCTTGCATTGCATCCAAGGCAATCCAAAGAACATGACTTTCATTAAATTAACTACCTATCTAGGTTATTGGCCATCCATGTCTGCCATATGGTATCTAACTCGTAGATTTTTTTAGGACCTCTAATAAAAAACACAATAATTGCCACTTTCATCTTATATCATTGTAGAAAGAATGGAACTTACCTACTAGTATGAATTTCATCCATACAACATAGAGCGGGGGAGACAACATCTCACCCTTTATTTATAGGGCACTCTTCTATAACCTATAAAACCCTAAGCCTTTATTTCATCCTTGCGAGCAAGTGCCCTTCCCCCAAAATGATTTCCACAACACCCCTTATGAATTTCCCACAACACACACTTAGCTTCCACTAAGCCTAAACATCGCAACAAAGGCTAGCTAAACGACCTTTAAAAAGGTCCCATTAATTAGCAAGAAATGTTGGACCCTCTTTCATAGAGCCAACGATTCACTCGGGTTTGCTGGAAGAATCCCTTCTTGTAGATTCACGAACAATTTCGATCGTCAATCCTGGCTCTGGTTCCTATGCTTGCCAGATAAGCGATGTGGCCGAATCGAACCTCAAGGGGTCTCTTGAGATCCCTATCCGTCGGTGAGCTAGATAAGCTGGTCAGCTCATCAACCTTGCAGTTTTCATCTTGGGAGCTTCTTTAAAGTTCCCTTGGACTCTCTTGTATGCCTTTATATACTTGACCACCCACTCCTCCCTTAATAAAAACAAACTATTCACCTAGCAAATTACCAATTGAGAATCAAAATATACCACCACTCGGCAATCTCCTACATTCTTCAAGTTATTTTGTGCTAATTCTTCAAGTTCTTCAATATAGTTTTTCTTTTAAATGTTGTTAAACTTTAGCTTTTGGTGACTCATTAACTTATCCTTGAATTGCAGCATAGTATCCCTTCCAGAATTAAGTAGTAATCCTTCTTAGCTCGATACCTACATCATTATTATATATATAAATTATCATCTTTGTTTTTTAATTGTCAATGATTATTCTTGCTTGATTGGCACGGTTTTGCGAGTGCGGATAAACGGGCTCTGTCGGTGACGAAGCTAAGTTCGGTCAATGATTATTCCATCGGTGTATGATTGCAGAGATTACCATTTTTTGCTTACTCTGCGACTCTGCCCATTTTAATGATTTTCAAAAAGAGATTCTTATTATAGTATGCCATCCTACTCACAAAAGGAAAATGAATGTTAGAGAACTTTTACAACTCACTTAAGCTTTCAGTGCCTTGCTAGAAATCCTCTTTTCATGAACAATTGGATAGGAGCCAACCATGCCCCACTTATGAAAGAGTATGAGAATTCGAACTAGTACAATAAACCAAGAAAAAATGAATTCATTAGACTCACAGGCCATGATAATGATTAGTTATTCTGTGCTTATCCTTAAAGTTTATCAATATAATTTTTCTTTTTGAATGTTGTTGAACTTTAGCTTTTAGTTACTCATTAACTTTTCCTTGAATTGCAGTATAATCTTCTGTTTAGAATCAAGCAATAGTCCTTCTTAGCTCGGTACCTACATCATTTTTATCTATGTTAATTATCGTCTTTGTTTTTGAATTGTCAATGATTATTCTTACTTACCATATATTTATGACTTCATATTTTCAAAAGAGATTTTTATTCTAGTATGTCATTCGATCTCCTTGTACAACTCACAAAAGAAAAATGAATGTTAGGGAACTTTTACAGCTCATTTAAGCTTTAGGTGCCTTGCTAGAAACCCTCTTTTCATGAACAATTAGATAGGAGCCAACCCCCTCTTTTACCTCTTGAATGAACAATATATTTCTACAGGCACCTATAAAACAATGTGTTATTGCTAATAATCCCTATAGTGTACTCAAAGTTTAATGTTCTCTTTTGAAGCATCACTTATATTTGTAGCTCTTGGAATATAGCTCCAATAGGGAAGATCTTTCCTTTTCCTCTCCTTTAAATAGCTCTACAACTTGCTCCTCAAATTTGATGCTATAGCTGTGGGAGTTGGGTATAATTCACTTCATATTATGTATTTACTTCATCACGTATCTGATGCTAATATTATGAACTTGATAAAAATAGTATCTTTCTATTCATCATGTCTTCTAGCTGAGTAGAAATTCATGCCTAAATTTTGTTATTTATCTATTTCCAGAAGTAGGAAAACTCCATGACTTAGAAACTTTAGCACGAACATAAGTTCCAAAAGCAATGAAATTTATGATGGGAATGGTAAACTCATCTTTTAGTTTTCTTTTGAGTGTTAAGCACTTTGTCACTCACTGACATTCTTCATCTTTTTTTTTTCTTATTCTTTTATTTTTGTGAACAATGGGCAGACAAATTAGTCAAAACTAGTCTTCTAGAACATTCTCCGAAGAGGACAATGCTAAAAGGAGTTATACACGGTACATCAAATATACCAAGCTTAACTTTAAGGGAATTGTATGCTCTTTTGTCTTTCTTCTATCATATTTATTCTGGCTGATGTGGATATTTATTTCTCTTCATGTTTGTGCAATGCATTTGCACATCCATTTGGATTGTCTATTTTCATTTGTCTTAATGGTGTCTTTTTCTAGCCTTCCAAAATGTCCGCACAGTAGTAGGTATGCAAAATACAAGATAAAATATTGCATTACTTCTCATGCTCCATGCTATATTGAGATGTTAGTTCAGGTTTAGTGGTTGGTGAAGTATCAGCTAGATTTCTTTACAGTATAATTCATTGGACTTAGGATTAAGTTTCCAACGAAGCTTATGTTGTATTTTTTATACTTTTTTATTTGTTTCTTGTAGATAAGGCATGCTTTCTTCATTATGTTGGCAGCATACTCGTGCAATTGTGCTAATACTTTAACCTCCTTTCATATGTTGATAATTGTGATTTTATATTGTTCTTATTTCAAATTTGATAAGTTGATACAAGAATTCTGATAGTAGGACAGCTAGTCATGGAGCTTTCTTTGTGAAGGATTCTAGTGAAAACACTTTCCTTTCATAGCATGCAATAATTATCTTGTGCCATCTGATTGGATTGAGACCTACAAATATAAATTGGAGATTAACCTTTTTTTTTTTTAATTATACACCAATTTGTTAGATAAAATATACAAGTTGGTATACATTTTTTTAGTGTTTCTTCTGTGTATTCACTTAGGCTATATTTACCTATAAATGAAGAAAAGTGAATTGAATTCCATGATGGAATCAATGGTGGAAAAAAATTTGGATCAAATAACTTGTCTTTCAAACCTTGGCGGATAACCAATTTTCATAAGGAAGAGAGGACAAGGGTAATGACCAATTACACCACTTAATTGTCCTTCCCTACCACGTTTGATTGCCAAACTTGATTGACGGTCCTTACCTTGGTCTTAATTAGTAATAACTTTTCTTGTACATACAAAAGGAAGTGATTTTGCAGGAAAATCATGAATGTTGTTGAGGTGCATTAAATAAAAAATTGGGTTTTAAGGATTGTAGTCCAGTTGTGGTTTTTGCCATATATAATTCTTCATTGTCATGCCTTTGAGGCTGAAGGGCGGCTATTTTGGTATAAATAAAAGTTGAGGTTTGTTTTGATTTTTTTTTTGTTACTTTCTCTTCTCAGTTTCACTATTGAAGCCTGAGAAGTATTGTTTACTTTCCCCTACATTTCAGGTAAATCATGAACATCTAACTTACCATATTCTCTATTTAATACATCTGCACTTCTATGCATCTTACAAAGGAATCTTCTATCAAAACAATTCTTGATAATACCTTCTAGACACTCTGGATCCTTATGTCTTAATTGGAGAATTGTATGTGTTAGATATTATATGTATTTTATTAGATCTCATGGGTCCTAACTATTGAATGGTGTTTGTGAAAATGATGTTTATCTTATATTCTTGTTTAGTAGAATTCGATTCCCTCCTAATTTAATTAGGGAAACACAAACTATGTCAGAAAATTTCAACAACAGACTTCCTCACATGCGTTATCAGTAACATATGCTTAAATTTAAACTTGGGGACTAACACTCACTGTGAAAGAGTCTTTTTTTTTCAAAATGGTTAACTTAGACTTCAGCTATGTCCAGAGATCCCCAAAATCTCTATATGCTATAGGCAATCACAACACAGTCTTAGCACTTGAACTCAACCTCTAGCCTCTAAAATTGACCCTATGAAAAAAGAGAACTCACTGTACAACAATGGTAGATTCATCCTCTTGACCCTAAGATGCCAAATTCCCCTATGATGTGTCTGCTCTAAATTTTCAATTACATAAATAATCTTTAGGTCTCGCCTTTTGTAAAAGGGCCTTATGAAGCCATTAAAGGTCCCTATACCTCAAACTAAACAAATAGAAGGAATGATAACCATGCCATATTTAGATCTAGAATAAAACCTCCCATTAATCGTCGCCCTAGCCATCCATCATCACCAACCTTCTTGATGCCAACAGAACCAAGGAAAGTGTCCTCAAAATTTATGCATTTTTGTGGAATTTATTTTGTTTCATGTAATAACACAACAGGCTGTGAAGACTATGCTTGGTTGTGGAACCTTGAATTTAATACGTAGGCACATGGATGACTTTTACTCTTCTCTTTATAAAACTATTCATTATCATATAATTTGTCAAACAATATGACATTTGCTGTTTGCTGTCTACAATTATCTAATATAACTTGAGCATTCAGATTATTTTAATTGTATTATGAAATTGTGGTGGTATGAACAACAAATTCTTTGTAGGTTAAATGGGTTTGTTAGTAAAGATGCAAGGCATAGAATAAATTAATATGGTAAAGGTGATATGAGAATGTTTCGGTTAAAAATAGTTGTCATAAAAAAGCATCAAAATATTTGAATTTGTTGATTAATTCTATCAATTATCCATTGTTACCTTAATTGATTCAATTAGAATTGAATGTTGATTCAGGTAGATTGGAAGGTATCAAGGAGTAAATGATGCTCTTAGAAGTCTCTAATTCACATCATCAAAAGAGATCTGCATAACATTGATAATATGACCTTATATAAATCTATTGATTCATATGTAGCATCCCAAACACATGGATCTTGCTTTTCATTTTGAATGATTAGAGAAAAAAGATCAAGTTGAATATATATAGTCAATTGCAAATATTCACGATGTTACTATTTATTCACCTACCTTCTTATTCCTCATCCTAGTTAGTGAATGTTCCTTAAGAATTTTGTTTGCCTTCCAAAGGGCACAGGGGTTAGGAATAGTGTATACTATTAATGCAATAGCTTAAAATTGTGTTGGTGTTTTTCCTTTCAGTTTGGTGGAATTTGCACTTTTATGCTCACGACTTTATGAGATCCAACTACCTATGAAAAGTTCACTAATTGCTCTATGCATAATTTATTTGCAAAGCTTATTTCACTTAATTAGATCTATAAATCACTGTGGCATGCGCTGATTAGTTTGCTTGCTTGTCCTACACTATCATGGATTTTTTTATCAACCATTTTTAATATTGAACTGTATAATTGGCTAATTGACTACATGGATTTTATCCTTCAACTCTCTATGCTAGACTATATCATTAGAATTTAGATCCCTTGACCCACTTAAAAAATTTTAACTAGAGTTTCATTTGTTTACTCCTATCCCTCACACCTACATCCCAATTAATTTTGCTTGTGATCAAACTAATTGAACCTAGTGGTTATCTTTCAAAATCAATTGCAACCTTTGTTACCTCACAAAACTTCTCTTTCCTTGTTATTTCTACTTATGAAATCTTTAATCCCATATCAGTGCATCTTTTGCTTCTTGGTTCATTAAACATTAACAAAGGCTAGATTTATTTCTTATAGACAGGGAGCAAAATTATTGGCAGGACGAGAAGTTAACCCAGCCTGCAAACAAATGTTGAACATTTTTCATCCTTTTCAGCTTATTGCATATAGGGTTGCCAATATTTTATGCCCTTTCTTGATTCTTCCCTATATTGATAGGATGTTATTATGTTGAATGTGTTTTTTAATAGCTAATAAATAACGTTACCCCCTCCTCGGTGGGTAATAAATAGCCCTTTCTTCATCCTTTTCAGCTTGTTGCATATAGGGTTGCCAATATTTTATGCCCTTTCTTGATTCTTCCCTATTTCTGCCCTTAGTATTAAGGCTTATGCAGCTATTTGTTATGTATTGCTTGATTACTTGTTGTGGATGTGTGGGTTGTCTTCTAGTAAGCTTGCTATTTCATTGATAGAAGAATAGCTTTGTAGCAAAGTTAGTGAGAATGAAATGAATGAAAAAATGGTACCCCCTCCTCGGTGGCACATTCCTACTCATGATGAACTCTCCTTTGTAACTGAACTCTTGGATATTCATTTCCAATCAGCTCTTGATGTTCTTTACAAGATTTGCCTTACAAAAATGCCCATGGAGGCAGGTGATATAAAAATGCCTTAACTCCTAATTATCCAGCAACAGTTTGTTTTTGTCAACCAACTTACATATTCAAGCAAGTTTTTTAAGGTTGATGGCTTAAATTTGGCTTGAGAATTGAGTTCCATGTCCTGATCCCTACAAGCCACACACACACACACTCCTCGGTTTGGAAGTTGTTTATTCTCTGTACATGATGATAATATGGTTGCACAGGGGATGAGAAGGAACATTTGAAGGCCACACTATTACGTATTTACTCTTCTTTGCAAGGTGTAATGCCATACTTGTTTATTCTATGTACATGATGATAATATGGTTGCACAGGGGATGAGAAGGAACATTTGAAGGTCACACTATTACGTATTTACTCTTCTTTGCAAGGTGTAATGTCATACTTGCCTGATAATGCACCCTTCCTGCAAAAATAGAGAAGCCAAAGTAGTTGATTTTGATAGTTCTGTTATTGCTGGGGCTGTTGGACCAAATATTGGCAGTGCAGAAATGAGGGAGAGGGTTGCTCAGCAGATACATGCAGCATGTAGGTATGCCCATATCTGAAGATGCTTATCATTAATATTTTCTAGCTATGTACTTCTAATACTTATCATTAATATAATAGATGCTTTAGGAAATTTTGGTAAGTGGTCAGCACTACAGATAGATATCTAACAATTCCTTAATGAGAATGATATCCTATTGATGTAAATGTTTTGCCATTTGTTGTCCTTTCCTTTTCATAATGTAGGAAGATTGGAATATGACAAATGGTCAAGTCACAATCAGGCATGGAACTTGGAGTCAGCTGCTACAATTGCCTGCATGTAACTTCATTATATCTTCTCATGCTTGAGGTAAAAAAGGTACTTGCTGTGAAATTATTATCATTGAGCTTACCACCGAATGGTTGTTACTTGGACTCAGGTACTAATGTTTTTGTTTAAGTGTTGGCATTGAACACAAGTATGGTGGTGGATAGATGAAGAGTACAATGTGAAGTAAACTCTTACTAGTTGGAAGTGCTTTAAGTTATTAGTTCATTAATTTCTGTTCAGACTATTGTATTTGTTGTGTGCTGGCACTTTTAAAATTTAGTAGGAGAATGTAATTTTCTTATGTGACTGACGATCTTGTTGATGTTAAGATACAACAATCAATTCAGCTAATTTTTTCATTGTTTTCTAATCTTTAGGCTTGCTGGAAGATCTCTTTCAACAATGTTGAAGCGATGGTCGTCTTTAGTTTCCAAGTGTGTCCTCACTCGAGTGCAAACTTGTAGGATTCAAAAGCTCCAGAACATTTAGTACTTGGTTCTTGCTCAGTTCTTTCAACTCAAACTGTTTTTAGGCATTTAGCAGTGGTAGTGTATTCTTCTACCATCTTGTTTATGTTGTTTGTCCTAAATACATTGCTTTAACCATGCACATTCATTCCTTGTGTCTCTATATTTAGGATGCAGTTTTATTCTCAACATGCATCATTGGTTTGCTAACTAGGTTAGTTTTTAATATTATGTCTTCCTCATGTTATGACTTAACTGCTGCAGTATATGAATCTCACCCACACTGCATATGTATGAAGCTCCCACCATTGGTAATTGAAAGTTCAAAAAGCTATTATTGAGGTGTAGGACATTGTAGAATGACTGGGCATCTCATAAGTTAATGCATTTATATTTTCCCTCAAATTCAAATTTTGCATTCTGTCAGTTGTTTGTTAAATACAACAATCTTTTCTTTGGAATATCGAGAAGTTTTTTCAAGGCTTTAGGTATTGAATGAGGGAAGTTAGAAATTATTAAGTTAATATCCCACATCAATTCCTTGGGCTTCGAGAACATATGCTTGCATTGGAGGTAATGGCTATGTTTCTCTTTACAAATTTATTTGGTGAGCAATTTTTGTGCTATGAATTGTGATTGCGATGGTTTTGATGCCTCAAAAATTGCCTTTTGATTTTATTACTCATGTTGTCATTTCTATCTTATAAAATTTTGATCATATTCTCATCTCCGAGTATAACAAGACCAATCAAGTCAAGGTCCTGCAATAAATGACAATACAACACTAAATACCAGGATACTGTAGCAAATTACAGTATTAAACTCTATCCAATCAACCTAACTTGGGTTAGATTAATCTAACCATTAGGTTCTTATTAATACGATTTAATCAAACTAATTAATTAGCTGTATTAACCAAATTAATACAACTAATTTCGTGTTTAATCAACCGGTCCCAACATTTCAAACCAAAATTAACAGATCAAATCTAATTGGATCCGACCTAGCTCCTAATAGAAACCAACCGATCCAATTAAATTAACACCTGTTAATTTGATTCATATCAAAGACCAATTAAAGTCCAATAACACTACCAAACCTAATTAACCTAACTAACCTAACCATAATCTAATCAGATAAATCCTAAATTACAATATATAAATCCACCGAAACCCTAATCTAACCTAATCAAAATCCAGTAATAATCATACTCTAATAAATCAATAACAACCTCTAATGATCATTTCCAAAACTGACCTCCAATCAAGAATCATCAACGAATAATGCATCCGCTCCAAGAAATCGCGGTGAAGGATTGAAGCCTCTGCCCTAAACAAATCGAACAATACTGAGACCACTAAACACACCATCCAAATCAATCTATAAAATCCATTACTAATCACGAATAATCAATAAGAAGTTTACCTCTGATAAATTGGATCATGCCCTATAATCCCTTACTTAAACAGCCTTAGTTCTTGATCATAATTGCTGTCAACACCCAATTGAGCAGATCCAAGCAACCAAGAGCATCCGACACCATTTCATCAACAATATCCTGTGATAATAGCATTCTAAGGCAAGACAAAGTAAAGAGCATACCCAATCTATCGGAAATCAGATTCAATTCTAAACCTTACTGATCGAATACAAGAAAAGGAATACACCTATGTTGCCCTAGGATTCTTGCCCTAGCTCAGATCAGTCAGCCCAATCCTCCTCTATTTGCTGGTTACCGCTGCCAAGATCGATCAAGACTCAAACTTTGTTTCTTCGTGGCCGAAACCCAATGAGTCTGATCAGAGAAGAGAGAAAGAAATCTAAGAATTGTAAATTAATCCCAACGCGAACAACAACTGCGACTCTCACCATCGATCTTCCCTCCCAATCCTCTCGTTTCTGTTGCCGCCACACCAATCGCCATCGCTGCACCTGGTTCCAGCCCCCCGATCGAAGATCCTCACCGCCGACTTCCCTTTTCTAACGGAAATCCACCTCTGATCGCCGACTCCTCCTTCCGTCCTTTCCTCTTTGGTTACAACCAGAGTACGCGATCAGGCGAATGAGCAAGGCACAAAGCTTCGGCGTCCGGCGTGGAAGAAGAAGAAGCTTGATCGCGATGGAGAAGAAGGAAATGCGGCTTCGACGAAAGATGAAATCGCAACTAGAGAAGCTTCGGGCGGAGGAAATCGAGAGATCGCGATGGGGAAGGGATGGGAAAGAAGACTCCTTAACGGGCCGGGTATCAGGTTTTAAAGATCCAATAGCCACTAACCCAATAATCCTTAATGATATCTCTTTAACTAATTTAAATCAAATAAATCCTTAATAGCTAGGTTTAAATTCACTAAGAGCTAAATTAACCATAATAATTAGATTCTAATAGCCTAAAATAAATTTCCATAGTAAATCTTACTAATTAGGTTAAGGATGAAAATTTTAATTAGAGTTGATTTATTTACAAATTAATCCTAAAATTTTCGGTATTTTACATGCGAACATGTTCGTTAAGAGACTTGTTTATCATATGAATTATAAATATTATAAGTTATTGAGCCGAGCTCGAATTAAGCTTGGTTTAACTTTTAAATGAGCTATTTTCGAATCGAGTTCGAGCTATTTATGAACTATTTAATTTCGTTACGAGCTGAGCTCGAGCATAAGAATTAAACCTTGAATCGAACTTGAGTCAAGCTCCAGCTTAAGGAAAAACCATCGGAGCCGAGCTTGAACCTCTTACTGTTTGGTTCGACAGGTTCGATTACACCTTTTATTAAATATAAAATATATTAACTAAAAATAAAAAATATAATTTAAATATTTAAAAATATAAAGTAAAATATATTCGTAATGAGATTAAATAGTTTGTGATTAACTCGAGCTCGTTGCGAATATAATTCGTTTAAAAGTTCAATGAGCTTAATTCGAGCCCAGCTTGTTATGTTAACATATATAATATTTATAATTCATGTAATAAGAAAAGAATATGTTTTTGGTTTTTTTTTTGGAATAATATTTCTTGTAGATAGCTTATTGAGATCTTTGGTTAAGAGGTCTATCTATTCTTCCACTCCATTGTTTGATTGTTCTTTTGTACTTGGTTTCCTAAATGTAATAATTTATTTTCTAATAATGTTATCCGATGGTGTAATGAAGTTACTAGTGCTATTATAGTATTATTTTGTTGTGTTAAGATTTGATCTCCTTTTTCTAGAAAGTCTACCTTATAATAATCGTCTTCTTTGGTTTTAGAATATTGTCGTGTAAAGTTCAAAGCTTCTTCATAATATGTTTTCTGATATTGTAGTTTGTTTATTTATATTTTAATTCTTCTAAAATACCATGTATTGTTTTAAAATCGTGTTTCTATTTGTTCTTTTGATTTTTCTAAGAAGTTCTTTACTTAGATTAGTAGATCTTTTGATTGTAATTCAAACTATCTAGGTTTATTTTCTTCTATT
>NC_133862.1:16419219-16420179 GCF_044706935.1 Curcuma longa | reverse complement strand
TAGTTAACTTTGATTATCAAGTTGAGGAATTTGAGTTCATGGATGAAAATTTTTGAACATTGAGTAACCCTTAGTGATGGAGTCCAAATTGATGAAATTGAGATAATGTACTTTTCTACCTAGTGAGGTTTAAGCCTTATTTGTGTGAAGCACTTATGTGATTGCAATCTAGAACTTGCTTGTGTTCTTTCAAGGCTATATTTTCTATGATTGGTCCACATTTATGAAGGCTAAATATTTTGTTTCATCACCCATACATTTCCCTTTATCATGCTATATCTCTACTTCATACCATTTTTATTCTTTTTCATCATAATTTCGGTTCATTTTCTATCTTGGATGTGGATACTATTAGATGCTATTAATGTTTCTTGCCCGAGACGGTCAAGATTTTAAGTGTGGGGAGGTGGGTGTTGAATGTGCCAATCTTGAGTTGCAGTAATGTGCCAATAGAAATGTTAATTGAAGCAATTTAGATCTTCATTATTATTTGACACTACGATGTTTTTCTGGTGATATATGATGCTTGCGATTTTCTTCAAGAAGCTTGAAGAAGCTAATGCAATGTGCCAAATTTGGATTTTTGAAGGGTTTTATGGATCTGTTTTAAGTTTCATCAGCTGATCTATATTGCTGGAAAGTTGTTAAGATTGGGAAGTTATAGAATGCAAAAGTTAATCTAAACTTGAAGAAACGGCACAAATTGAGGTTAGAAGTATTACAAGAAACGGCACAAATTGAGTTTTCAAGCCCCTTAAACTCTAAAAATGTGGATTCATTTCGGATCAGCTACAAACTGAATTCAACCATGTTGTTTCAGCACTAAAGAAGAGTCATTATGGAAATTAGCTCTGGAAATTGCTGAAGAAAAAAAAAAAAGAAAGAAACAGAAACTCAAAGAAACAGTGAGGAAAAGAGAAACCCTATGATGATAAGCTGTGAATTTCTTAATTGTGCTGG
>NC_133862.1:16384727-16419119 GCF_044706935.1 Curcuma longa | reverse complement strand
AATCTATCTCAAAAATTTTGATGTTTGATAATACACCTAGATCTGATCTATTTGACCAAGAGTTGATCCAAACAATACCTATTGTTTGGACGTGAGTGAGGTCTGGTTGTAACGACCTGGCCCGTCCGCCCGTGGAAATTCTACTTATCCCGACCCCTATTTTCTGTGGGTCATGGGTCGTCGACCATTGACCGTGCCGTTGCGTACTAGGACTTTCCACCCCTGCCCGTCCGCCCGTGGAAAGTCCAAGTAGGTAATAGCACGGTCGATGGTCGATGGTCGATGGCCCATGACCCACAGAAAAATAGGGATCGGGATAAGTAGATTCCCACGGGCGGACGGGCCGGGTCGTTACACTGGTCATGTAAAATACCAGAATTGGGGTATTAAAAGGATTAATTAGCTTTAATAGATTAATGGGTTAGTGGTTTAAGGGGTTATTGGATCTTCATTAACCCAACCTGTTAACCAAAACCATCCTATAAGAATGCTATAGTAGACCTCCACCTCGCAATTTTCGTTTCCTCTGTTTCTTCTGATTCCGCAGCCAACCTACTCCCTCTCCGCCGGAACCGAGCAAGCATTGACCGACGCTGGAGCTGAGAGCCAAGGAAGAACGTCGGCGACTTGAGGAGGAGTCGGTTGGAGGCTTGATTTGGCACCGGAGGAGGCTTGGGGCGTCGGCGTGTTGGCGGTTTACGGCGGCGGCGAACCAAGGAAGAGGAAGGAGAAGGTAAGGGTTGATTTAGATCTCTGTTTTTGAGGGTTACTTGAGCTTAGATCTATCGTTTAATCAGGTTCTTGGGCGTGGATTTTGGATCTGTGAGGTTGTGCTTGAGTTTGTTGGGTGGAGGCGACAAGGCGGATTGAGGGTCAGCGGCTGGACTGTGTGGTTCAACTGCAAGCAAGAGGAAGAATGAAGAAGAAGAAGAAGAGTCCAGAAAGGTAAGGAAGTTAAAACTAGGTTTTCTTGCTTCAATCTCTTTGGATTCTGATCAATTTGCAGTCCCGCAACGGAAGTGAACTGTTCTGATTAGAGATTGAAGGGGGGATTTGTTAATTTGAGGGGTGTCCTAAGGCAATCGCCTTACAGTTATACTATTTATTGGATAAATAGCAATTCACTATTTGAGTGCACATTCCGTATGTAAACATTGGATCTTAAACACAAATACTGAATGTCCACAATACAATTCATAGTGTGAGAGAATTTGTGATTAGATCACAACTAGTGAGCATCTCTACACGTGTAATTATGAATGTATTGGAATTATCCCTAGTCGAGGAATTGATGAGCACGGGCATCATCGATTTTGTCGAGACTAGCACGTTTTGAACTCCATGGTTAGCCAAGTAGCTGATCTCACTACTGTCAACATTAGATGTTGAGAGTTAAATGTGGATGCTGGTTAAAGGTAACCAGTTCATTGTAGTGACCTGCTTTGAGACTTCATATGGTTCGATATCGTATGTCAATGAAGATCTCAGTGCAGCTTAAGTGTGAGTTTCTTTTGACTTGCGGTGTTCAAGTCACCTTGGTCATGGAAGCTTATACTTTGACATCTTAAGTAAGCATCTCCGAGGAGGTGTGGACCCGAGATGATTGGGTATAAGTCGAAGTGCCCGAAGGTGTTTGAATAGCACACAGAGGATTCACCGCTCCTTGAAAAGGAGACGTATACCTTGCGGTCGCTTGTCAGGATTGTTACTAAAAGTCTTTGGCCAAAGCATTACATGTCAAGAGTACGGTACTCTTGGATACGTGTACAAGTAACTTGAATCCACAGGACAAGAAAGCAGCTTGGGCTAGGTGTGACGTAGTCAGCCTAGTGGGGACCGACACATAGACCATGTCCTGAACCAAGCGGGTATAAGACGGTGAAAGGAATGAGGCACGATTCAGTGTAGCTGCTGAAGGGGTTTAGAATTATTCTGGAATCAATCGTTGATTTTTCGATCAATTGGGGATCATGATATACTACTAGGTGTCACTCATGATCGTTCTGTAATTAATGGTTAATTACGGACGACCAACATAACCGGAAACCTATTGGGTCACACGCACAACAAGTTCTCCGAAGGACTTAAAACGAGTTTGAGAATTGGATTCTCAGAATGAGAGAAATAAAATCTGGTTAGACCAGACAATGGACAAAATGATGGAATTCGTCTTACGAAGACGAAACGAACGAAACTGATTTCATTTAAATCAGAGACCGTTTGGTTACTGAACCAAATGATTCAATTTTAAACCGAATTGAACCAACATGGTTTGGTTCATGATGGAAGAGATTTTGGTAAAACGGAGAAGATGAGGAGCTTCGTCTTGTGAAGACAAAGTGAACAAAACTTGTTTGGGTCAAATCGGAGTTCGTTCGATTAGTGAACCAAGCGAACTAAGATGAACCCGGTTTGATACAGTAATCCGGTTTAGGGTTTTTCAGCTTTGTTTTGGGTTTAATCCTAAGTTGGCCGATTCATCCCTAAACCCAAAAGTCGGTTCAGCTTTTCCTAAACCGCCGACCCTATCTTCTCCTTAAGGAATCACGATTTCTCTTAAGGGAGGTGCGATCGGATAGAGGCATCTTGCTCCTTGACCGCCATACCCTGATCATATCCTCTTCCCCGCTACCCACGGCGCCAAGCAAAGCTTCCTCCTTCTCCTTCTCCCTGAGCGGCGGCCGGCTACCTCTTCAAGGGCAAGCTTCTTCCTCCTCTCGCGTGAAGGCACCGTTAGAGTTGCTCTTCCTTTCCCTGCGCCGCACCTCCCTCCTTACCACAATCTCGCTACGCCTTGGGTCGATTGTCGACCGCCGGAGGCAAGGGACCGGAGCCCTAGCCTCGCACGATGGAGCTTCATCCAGCTCGCGTAAGAGGAACTCCGCCCGGCACTCCATCTCCGCCCGGCGCCGCCCGCGAGAGAAGCCCGAGCTACCGGATCCACCGCTCCTTTCGGTCATGATCGCAACTCGCCATCGACAACGATGGTGTCTCTGTCCAACCTGGATTGTGCCTCCCTGCCGACTGCAATCCTGCCCAAGCACTCGTTGGCCGCAAGCAAGAAAACAGAGGACCGTAAGTGGCTTTACTTCATCATCCTAGTGGTGTGGTGCCATCTTTTGCTTGTCGGCGATGAAGAGGAAATAAAGCCCCTTTTCTTGTGTGTTGTTGCTATGTGAAAACAAGGGAGCGTCTTCTATTTCCCATTGTGAGGAAAGGAGTTGTTTCCAGCCGTGTGGGAGAAGTAGAGTTTGGTGTTTGGCTGTGTAGGAGAACAAAAGGGAAAAATTGTATGTTTGTATTAGGGTTTTGATATGTCAGAATTTGCTGTCCAATTGCCGAAAATTGTTTCTAGCTATCTGATATGTTTTTCGACTGTTGTTAATCAACTCCCGATTATCATACAACTGGTTGTTAATTTCACGAAATCTTATGAAGCTTTCGGACCTTGCTTTCAAGACATTGAAACACAAGGGACAGGCGTGGGTAGACTGAGGCACTTAAACGGATGCAAGGATTTCCCTTCTACGACAAGCCCATGGCAAGAGTTTAATGATTGCTATCTGCACATGAAAACCATTCCAAGTCTTGGATATGATTTTGGAAATTCTTATCGATCATGCCTTTGAAAGTTTTATATGATTTTTTGAACCATTCATGAATGATTAGGGAAAATGTTTCAATTTCTACATTTTGTATGTGTTACATATTCTATGATAATTTTCGGGAACATCATATGTCAATGCTGTGAGATTACGATTTAAACATAGGGATATTCTTTTTGTGGTTGAATGTCATGTTCGTATTTTAGACATTCAATGTTGATTTCTGCAATATATTAACCGTTACTGAAAAGAGAATTACAGGCTATTGATGTTCTGGGTTAAAAACAATGAGTTATAATTCATGACTGCAACTGTACATTTTTTTGAGGCCACACTGGAATTCCCCAACAAGTTTTAAAAAATCATTTACACAAATTGGAATTTTCTGAGCATTGAAAGTTCCTAACTTAACTTGTATATGCATACACACTGGATGGATTTTTTTTGTTTTGTTTTTTATAGCTATCACATTCTGTGTATTTGAGCATTTTGGTACTAGGGATTGGTATTGGAGGTAGATGCTTCTCAAATTTTCTGTTTTTTCAACCACCACGCATTCTTAAAGGACTGCATAAGTTCTTTCTCAGATCATCGCGGACTTTTTATTAGATTTTTCTTGTTTGTACAAACAAATTGATAGAAGATGACTCGACAAAATTTTGGGGAATGATTTATACTTTATATACACAGTCTAATAGCGTACTTGTTTAGTATACCATGAATTAGCTTCATAATGTCAAAGGTATGACTTATTGTTCTCATGTCCTTTCAACATAGAATGACATAAAACATTTTTGCTTATCCAGAAGATTCAGTATGCAAAGACCAAATCAGACATAATCGCAAAGGCTGATGGAACATTTGTCCCTCGTGAAAGAAGGAAAAGACATGATGATAGAGGTAGGTATTCGTCTCTCATTTAGCTACCAAGGTTATGCCTTTTCAAAAGATGTGGTGACTAGTAGTAACATACCTTTCATCTTTGTTGATTATGGAGTTGCAGCTCCATAAAATAATTATTGAGTTGATCCTTTTAAGAGTTTCAAACATAGATTGAAAAAGTGCCATGCCCACTGATTATTGGGAAAGTGCCTCAAAAAAAGATTGGCATCTTAAACAATGTTTGCCAATTCTGAAGGATAGCTCCATAAAATAATTACTGAAATGATCCTTTTAAGAGTTTTAAACATGGGTAATTCAAAAAGTACCATGCTCACTAATCATTCAAAAATGATTCAGAAAAAGATTTACGCCTTAAAGCTACAAACAATGGTATATACGCATATGTATTATGTGTGCATGTACATAGTGTAAGAACATATATGACACTAGAGGGGGTTGAATTATGCAATAAGAAAATTACAATTTAAATGCAATGATATAAATAGTTAATCAGATTAATAGCATCAAAAATGTAAATATGCAATAAATAATGAAAGGAATAAAAAACTTGGCTTTTCATGTAGTTCAGAACTCTTAGATTCCTACTCCATAGCCTATGGACTTGTGAGGTGAGGGAACCCTAAAAAACTTCTAACTTTCTCCTTCACAAGACCTTGTGGACATGGAGAAATCCTTTTACAAAAGATAAGAAACAAGGAAATTAAAAGACTTACAACAATTATGGAGCTCGAAGTTAAAAATCTTAAGTTCATATGAAAGTAAATAAAAATAAAGGCATTAAAAATAATTTTTTTAGCAAAGAATTCTTATTGTTTTTGTGCTCCTCTTGTAGTCCTCTAAACAATCATGGATAAGCTCTCCTATTTGTTTTGAGTTACTGTCAGTCAATTGGTTTAAACCATTATATTTGTGCATAACCTGTCTCATTGTTGTCTTCGATCTATAAAGTTGACTCAATCCTCTTTATCAGTCAATTTAAGTTCGACTTAAGTTGGTTGCAACCCAAAGCGTCAACTCATTATGGATAAGTTGCTATTCAATGATAATTATTTTGAATTCAAGATTAACTCATTGACAATTTAGTTGAATTTTGTTACACAAACATTCTATGTGTTTCGAACAAAGCCTTAGTTGACTGCTCAGTCGATTAAAGTGACATCAGTCAACTAGATCTGTCGATTCATCTTAGAATATAGACTTGAATCTCTAGTTGATTGGTTTGTTGACTAGTCATGCATTGAATTGTCATTTAGTTGAGTTAGCTCAAAACAAAAACTTTCTATCTAAGAGCAATTTGTCTTGAGTCAACTTTGTAATCAACTCAATATATTAGTCAACTTTTTGTGACCCTCAATCACAAAGTCATCGACTTTGACCTCGAAACACATGTTTCTTGGTCGAATTTTCACCTAAGATACCTATCCGACACACGAAATGCAAGTCACTCATAATCTTTGACAATTCACACGCCATGGGATCTACCTTCTTTCTCGTGTGTTGAGTAGCCAGTCGATCTCGACCTATTAGGAATTTTTGTAATTTTTGTTTGTTATTTGGTACTTGATTTACTTAAATTTCCTTCAATTTGCCAATGCCAACACCTCTTGGACTTCAAATGTCTAGTTAATCTCAATCCACTTAGATTTCATCCCTTTCACCTGCCATGCCAATATCAAATAACCTAAAATCCTTTTCTAATTACATCAAAATTATATAGTCAAACTCAACAACTTGGGCCATGATTGCACTAACAAGCTCTCCCTTTCTAATGTTTCACAATTCGTTTAAATTAGGGCAATTTCACAAGATATGTATGGTAAAATGAAAGAATCTAATTTAAACCACTCATATTCTTCCTCTTAGCACGCATAAAAAAAAATACAAATATTGAAATAAAGGTTTGTTCTTGCATAACAGATTAGAAAATATATTAAGATATTATTAAGTGCATCAAATCAAAAAATTTAAATTCGATTGCACCATCTTAAACACTACATTTTTCTTATCTTTCTTCTCTCCCTTTGACACATCAAAAATATTAGATTTGTTATCTGCTAATAAACATGTATATTTGCTCGTGTTTCACAGTGAATCTATGTTGAAATTTTATTTTTGATCATGTGTATGCAGGAGTGACAGTTAACTTGCAGATATTGATTTGTAAAGGCATCATGCATGCAATTTCTGCGTGAAGAAGTAATTATGTGAAATGTGTTGTAATTTAATGTTTAATTATCAGTGATTTCTAATGATCTTTCATGTTGAGGCTTAAGGTTGAGACTCAATCTGTATTGGTATTTGGTGATGCAGCTGAAAGAAAGAAGCGAGAGCAGCACCATGATGCTAAGCAAGCTCGGGCAGGGTTGAATTCTGCTTATTCCGGTGCTAATGGAGCCATGCCACCTGTAAGCTTCTTCACCTTTCTATTTCTTTTGCTGCATGCTTTTAATATGTTCTCTAAATCTAAGTTAACTCCACAACTTTGATGCTATCTTTACTTCTAAAATATAGTTGGTATTGAGAAAGACTAGGGGAGACGGATGAACATCAATTCATTTTTGAGATGAACAATGGTCTTGACCGAACAACCCTCATCTTATTAAACTTTGTTTACTGTATGAAATATTTTCCCAAAAAAATTAAACGGGCACTTTTTTATATACAAAGAAGAGAGTCTGGGAGTTTTTCAGTACTTTGGCACACGGATGAGAAAATATTCTCCTGTTCAGGTGTCGTTGAGAGGGCCAGTTGGGCTAGAGTTATCTAGGCGCACCAAGTTAACACAATGAGCTTTGTGTTGGACCTGCGTGCACATGCACAGCTAGCTCCTTGGTACTTTGACCCATTCAGTTATTCTCAGTTCCTACTCATACCTGAGAAATCTCTCACCCATTCTGATATAAGATGCCTAGGACACAGTTCTTTATAGGATAGCAATTAAGTTGAGAACTCAAGACTATGATGTGGCTATGTTATATTGCCCACCAATCAAGTTTTGAAGTCCCAACTATTTGTGGTGGATGTGTGAAGTTTAGCCCATACACACACGCACACACACACATGCCCGGGACTTTATTTGTGGTGCTTTTGCTTTAGTGTAAGAATTCTCTCTTGCCAAGTGGAGATAAACCTTCCCCACTCACGTTTTCGATACAAGGAAGAACAAGGTTTTGACCCACCCCAACTCCATTTCCTATAGTAGATGATTTGATTAGGTGTGAAATTCTTTATCTCTGTATGCCTTCTATATCATTGATAAAGAAACAATATTTGTCAAACATTAGTTTGCTGAATGGCAATACAATTGTTTCGAGTAATATTCAACGCTGATGAGTTATTGGTATTACATTTGTTTTTCATCATCCTTTTGAATCTCATGTATCCGAATATAAAGTTGATTGTGTTGATCTATTTTTGTTTGGGTTCCCTCCACATGATTACCATATCCAATCATTTCAGCTTTCACAGATGCCTTATGGATATGGAGGGGGGTCCAAGTCGATGCCTACCTGAAGCACCAGCCTTGCCGAACAACATTCTCTTCGTTCAGAATCTTCCACATGAGGCTACGCCCATATGATGCTGCACATGTTCTTTGGCCAGTATGTGGGTTTCAAAGAGGTTAGGATGGTGGAAGCGAAGCCGGGGATCCACAGCCTTTGTGGAGTATGGAGACGACATGCAATCGACAGTTGCGATGCAAGTGCTCCAGGGTTTGAAGATCACGCAACAAAATCCTATGCTCATCCCATATGCTAAGAAGTAGGCGTGCTTTTTGTTAAACCAATTTGAGATGTTCTCATCATTTGCAACCATTGCAGTCGCAGAGAAGCTGTCGTCCATTATCAACTTCAGATAGAATTTGTTATCCAAGCGATCTCATGGTCGGTCTTACAATCATATGTGAGAAAGTAAATTGAAAAATCATAATTGGCCACTGTGGAAAGGGTATTGTCTCAGTTTTATCGAGATTCGATCTTTATCTACTTCAATAAGTCTGTTTCATAGTAATCAATTCAATTATATCTCATAGATTGTCGTCATTATCAACGCATGTATATGATGAACTCAATGGGAGTAATACTTTTTGATTCGCAATAGTAAGTTAATATTTTGGCTCGGTGTATGAGATCCAAAAAAATTGATTGTAAAATAATTTTTGGAGGATTCTTATGTGAGCCGATTCGAGTAACTGTTTTTTTT
The DNA here is from genome assembly GCF_044706935.1 of Curcuma longa. NCBI lineage: Eukaryota > Viridiplantae > Streptophyta > Magnoliopsida > Zingiberales > Zingiberaceae > Curcuma > Curcuma longa. Next base: position 16,410,408 of record NC_133862.1, on the reverse strand, counting down.
AATGCTGTTGCAATAATTATCAAATAATTGCTGTTTTAATTTTTATTAAATTTAAATAATTTTAAGTAAATTAGTAAAAAAAATTAATATAAAAATGATCTAAGTCCTTTTTATTTTTTCCAAATAAAAATATTTATTTATTGGTTTAATATTTCAAGGTAAAATAAAAAATAATTATCTACGTGTTCAATCGAATTGAACTATTTAAATTTTATCATCAAAATCGAGCTGATATAAAATGGATTTAATTTGATCGCTAACAGATTAAAAAAAAAAATAAAACTTTTTAAATAAAAACTTAATTAATTTAATAAAAATTAAAAATATTTTAATATTTTATTATTTAATAAAAATAATTTAATCAATTTAATTTTTTTAATTAATTTTTAAAATTTTTTGAAACCAAAATAATTAATATTTTTTGTTAAAAAATAAAATTTTAAATTAATTCAATTTGAAATGAATTAAAATTTTACCGGCTATTTCAATTGAATTAAAATTTCACTCACTTCCACTTGTATAATGCTATTTTTTTTTTTAATTTTGAAATCAAACTGTTAGAAAATTACTTTGCATTTAGAAGATACTGATAGAAACCAACTACGAAGAAGAGAGGAGCACAAAACATGAAGCTCAGGTCCTTACAAAGCAAAGCAATCCTTCCCAAAATCTGCCGGCCAAAAATTTCAAATAATATATACATCATCTAACAAATTCCTACGAGGAAGACACCAGAAGCGAATGAGTTTGAATCAACCATCAGAGAAACAAGATATCCAACACTGATTAGTGAAACATTCGATCTACCCCAAACATTGTGCTGAGTAACTGCATTTTTTATTTCTTTCTAGCCGAAGACTGCTGGTTGATCCTCACTTCTAGCCTTTTAGTTGTGCGACGGATGGCTGCTTGCTTCTGACGGTGCGAGTAACTTCTCCTCTTGCTGCATAGGGATCAATACATGCAAATCAGAACAACGTAAAATTGTCTTTTATTATTATTTTTTGAATTATTCTACCCTTTTAATAGAACAGGTGAACATATGGATGAACGGATGGTTCACTTCATCCGTCCATCCATCAAATCGATCAGGTGGATGGATAAATGAATCTCCATCCAGTCATCCATCCTCTTTCACTCATTAGCCTCATGGTTGGTATTAAGTTGTCTATTCTACGCTGAAAAATGCAAGCAAACATTGTTATAGGAATTCAGCAAGGTCTTTGTAGAGAGGAAAAAAAAAACGTATATAATTTGTTGATTATAATAACTTGTTTGTTTGTTTCAGTGAAGGTGGCAATTGGCATAGATACAATCTTTGAGTTTGGAAAGTGAGTCCAATCCCAGCTGAAACAAAGTTATTAGAGAGATGTTGTTACCTATGAAACTGAGTCTCGACCTTACTTTTCATAATTAGGTTGACACTCAAGTGGCGTGCAAGTACCTTACCTCACTACTAAGATAGCCTTGAATGAAGGGGCTCTAAATAGTTGAGACAAACATGGCTGGATGATGACCAAACAAGTGTCTGGTTTCCATAAGTTACTAAATTGTTATCTGGTGTTTAATTCTTTGTCCCTACCGTACTTTCCCATCAAAAAATTTTAGATCACTGGCTAAAGTTCACGTCGTCTATAGTTGAGACATTCTAATTCAATTTCTATGTTCTCAATGTTAATGTAATACATTCTACTTTCCTAATAATTCACGTTGATGCTTCACTACCAGTAAGAGAATGCCCTATATCGCTGAGTCAAGTTTATTATGGAGACTACCTTACTAGTAGTAGCCCTGCAGTGAGAACCATTCCTCCAACAGCCCAAAAGACCTTTTCCCTTATTGGCATTTCTCTCACCCATTGCTGAAAATCTTCAGGCGACCTGGAATCTGGAGATTTCCATGAATCAGAAATAGACTCCAGGCTTGCTTTCCCGCCATAGCAAAATGGCTCATCGAGAGACTGTACTCTTTGCCAATCTTGCTGAACCAAGAAACCTGCAAGGCGGCAGAGCTCTGTACCATTAGAGACCCACTGAGAAGCCCTACCACAGATAATGTCGCTTAAGCCACATGGTAAGAGAGCCTGATACATACAAAAACAAATTGAATAAGAAACCAATTTAAAGTTGATTATTGCATTCAATGTTAATTCAATCAGCAGAAGGTAAAGATGTTTTATATGTAAAACCCAACTAATTAAATTCTGCCACTACAGCAACATAAGTCATGTTAGTCCCAATCAGTCTGATACATAGATCTTACACCTTTGTTCACCTCTGTCCAAAGCAATATTAGTGAGCTTTCCTAGTTAGCTTAGTTTTATGTGGTCTTTGTCTACCACCCCTTGTAGTCCCAACTAATCTGCTTGCTGCATAGGTCCTATACCTTAATTAAACTCTAGGAGGAATAATATAATTGAAATCTCTTAGTTAATTTGAATTTTATGTGATTTCTATCTACCACCATTCACACCTTTAGCTCTAGTCGATTCAACTTGTCTAACTATCCTATCTTATAAATGGATGTTTTATAACTAACCCTTGAAACAAGGTCGGCCATACCACAATCATATAAAAGCACCTACAATTTTTGTAGCACCTACAACACAATAATATAAAAGCACCTACAACACAAGTCATATACCAAAAATACTTAACAATTGCTGTTATGTCTGAACAATACAATAATTTGGTTCAGTGGACATGAGGCTAATTCAACTATATTAATCATTTTTCAACTTAGTTATATAACGTAGATCTGTCCACTTCAATTATATTAAAGCACCTACAATTTTTGTAGCTTCAAGCACAGAAAAGGTACCTGACTCTTGATATCGATGGAGAAATATGCACTCGAGCAGGCCTGAAAAACCATATCACAGAATGTGGAACAAATTACAGGTGGTCCAGGCTGAACACCAATGCGTGGATCACAAATAGAGCACTCCAAGAGTTCCCATAAATGTAGACATTCTTGACTGGCTTCTCCAGAAGAAGCCAGTCTTCGTATGAGTAGCAAGGCAGGATATGTTTGGGTCACATCACAGCAAGTGTTCTGCCGAAATATCCTGCACAATGCAAGATCTTTAGGTCCCTTGCTAACTCTTCTAGGAGGTTTTCCTTCGGTAGAAAATGTGGGGAAGCGGCCACCAGGAGAAACACACAATCCAGTGGACTGAGCTGTTATAAATAATCGAAGGGAACATGAATTTTAATAAAACTAGAAAACATTTCCAAGACAGATACTTTTCATTGAATTAATGACCAAATCAGCAAGTGGAACAGCTAACTTGACAGAATATTAAGTATAATAGCTCAAAGGAAACCACTCTTGGATGACTGATAAAAGAATATACAGAAACCCAAGTTAACCAAAATTTCATATGCTTCTCTTATTGAATTATTGCCCATTAGCTAAAAAGAATTAAATTCAAGGAGTATATTTAGCATATCCACTTTTGTTTATAGTATTAATTAATATCTTTGTTTGAAATCTAGTAATTAATTTCCATACAAGTGGGTCTTGATGAGCTCATTCCATCATTAATATTCTATGTAACTGAAATGATCAAAATGTGCCAATTGTCATTGAGTAGCATAGTGGACTCAACCCGTTTGTAAATAATATACAAATTGCGAGCCATTAACTTTACTACAATTCAGCTTGGCAATCTAGTAATTTTCCAAAATGTTTGCATCCTAATTGTGACAAGTATATGTATTTGCGTGTTTTTATCCTGTTATTAATATTAGTTCTAAATGATGAGGCTATCCGTGTAATTTCTAGACTAGGTAGAAAATGGCTTAATTCAAATATACACTCAACAATTTCCAATAACTGTCAAATGGCATTTATCATGTGATGATCATAAATAGGTGGCCTATTGAGCTCAACTGATTAGTATACTTCAATTAGTTCACACAATTAGCTACTACCACTGCATCAATTTGCTTACATAGTTGTCATAGTGCATTCATATAACAATGAGCTAATGCCATCACTGAAAATCTATCACATAGTTGTTGTGTGTGCGGGAAAGATCAACTGATTAGTAATACTACACTCACCCCAATCAATAATCAATTGCCTTTAATAATATCTTCAACATATTTGTTGAGTGGGTCATAGTGTGTGTTCATCCCTTTAGTTATATTATAGTCAAATCAAATAGTCAGCTATCATTATGTTTATTGAATCTTTATCACAAAATATTCCAGAACAAGCAGCCTTATGAGCTCTTGCCATGAGTAATACTATATTGAGACCAAACAGTCAGTTTATTACCTTTGTGAGAAGTGTGTCACATGTCTGTTGTGCTATGGTATAGTAATTTAGTGACCTAGTATGTGCATTCTATTAGTAAAACAATAATCAATTCAAGCGTTAAGCTATTAGCTTTACATGAAATCTATCATAGGTGTTGTAAATGGGTGTCATGCTGAGCTTAACTCATAGTAACTATAATTAGTTTCAAGTTATGAGCTATACCATTATGTAAAGTAGGCTGAATTAAGTAGAAATACTAGACTTACCTTGTACAAAGAGATATTAACATCACGTGAAGTCCACATTGTAATCGGCAAAAGTGGGGTTTCTCATGCATGTTGTCTTGAGTCAATGGCCTAATGACCCAGCCTATCATGAGATATATACTCAATCCGAACAATGATGTATCACCTTTCAAAAACACATTATATATAGGTAGCCTAGACGGCTTATTCCATTAACCCAAATAATGAGTTTATGTTTGTACACATGGGGCAATTAATCATCAAAGATAAGTTCGCTGGTGTCTATAACATTGCATCTTGTAATAATAAGCTTAACCAATGAGGTATTAGCTTTGTACAAAGCCCACCAAATAACTTTATTATATAGGTATCCAAAAAACACTACCCCAAAAATATGAGTCATTAACTCAGCTCATGAAATGGTCCCCAAATAGATTGGAGGTCAATCCCCTTGAAGTGATCATCCCATCCCATTTCTTTCATCCTTTTCTCTATTTTTCTACAAGATAGGGCACGGGTTCCTATTAGTTCACATTTTGTTATGCAATTATTTTAATTGTTTTACCTTCTGTTTACCACATTGGTACTACTGGGAGGTAGCAAGTCAGCTAATACAATAATAATGCTACACTTCCACAACGCAAAGCTATACCTCACATCATGTAAACTAGATAATTGTTCTAAGTGGGTGACTTAACTAACTAGAACCTTTTCTAAAACTACACTTAAACTATAAGTTATTATGGCTGCCATGTTGCTAATTTGAAGCTTTTCTAATACTACACCCAAACTATAAACTATTACCATCCCCAAAAGTCTCCCTTTATTATTATAAGTGGGATGTGCTTTAAGTTCAACCCTTTAGTAGTACTAAACCAAACCCTATGCTATTACCATTTAGAAGACACAACATAATGACATAATTGAGTCATTTGGTGGGATCATTCCAATAAGTAATTCTACTCCTTAGGAACACTAAGTTGTTACTTTCACTCTGAGTCAAACATAATTGTCCTGAGTGGATTGCTGAGTGAATTAAACCCCTTAGTTAACATACTAATCTGGAATGATATGTATTACCTTAGATCAAAGCTCAACCCATTAGTTAACGTATCTATTCAGCATTTTAGCTCCACTCTTGCCCGGACTTTCTGATCACAATTTCGCCAGGAAGTTCTTGTTTTCCCACTCAGAGGTCTGAACCAAACAACTCCATATCCTCAACTTCAACCATTCAAACTAACTCCTCCTTGCTCAATAAAATTAATGATACAAATGTTTCTTCGATGAATTCCCTCCCAATTCTTCAAAAAACAACCAAAGTAAATCAACCCTCCAGATAGCTACTCATCATACACATTAAGGGTGAAAAATCAAGTCAATGAAATAAATCTCAGCAGCAAGATTGTGGGAGAAATATCACAACAAAGTAAACAATCAAGACAAACCCACATCCACACCACGAAAGTTAATCCAGCAAATAAATCAAGATTCAAAATCCACAACGACGAAATAAAACACCAGTGAAAACCAATTTGAGATAGCCGGCAATGTGCAGAGACAGATCTCAGAAACTACCGGAATAAGACAACCCATATCATCCGACAAGATTCAAGGACTTCGATTGGGGGTGTAAGCGAGGGTTTCACTGCCCGGGGAAGAGACTAGAGAAAAAGTACGAAAACTTACCAAAAGAGAAAACCGCAGAGATCGGATAGAAGCAGAGAAGAATCAGCAGCAGCAGCAACAACAAAGACGACTCACCGCCACCGCCACCGCCACCGCCCCCGCCCCCCATCGGTTATATCAACTCTTCCCGGCCAGAATGTCGTCGCCGTTAGATTATATGAACTCGCCCTTACAGGAAACGGGGCGGGTAATGGAAGGAGATATAAAATCCGATCCGATTTGACCTGTCTCATTGGATAAATACACAGAAAGAAAGGAGATTTCCTTTTAAATAAATTTTCTTTTAGCCAACATTTTTTTTAATTTCTAAACTTCATTTTGTTAAAAACAAAATTTTAAAATAATAATGTTCACCGTTTGAATTCAGTAGAAGCAAACAGTGTTTAAAAAATGATTTTATTTTATTTTCTATATTCAATTATAAAAAAATGGAAATTAAAAATGAAACAAAATATTTACATTACTAATAAAAGCAAATCAAATCAGAAATTTTTCTCAAAAAAATAATTAAAAATTCCAAAAAACACAAGTACTAAAATTATAGAATGGAATTAAACAAAAACTTTTATAGAATGGAAAATTACAAAAACTTTTATATAATAGATAATATTATGGGTGTTATGACTCAATCTGCAAAGATCTCGGGACATGTCGGACAGAAGGAAGATGACTTATCTGAATACGTTGCACAGAAGGAGAGTTTGACATATTGCATGCACATGTACACAATAACACAATCTTCAAATCCGCTTCTTCTTTCAAGTTGTTTCTTCTTTTTCTTCCTCAGTGACTGACTTAAACATCGGAGTGGTCGAGCTAGGGACACCCCTGGCCTTCCTTCTTATTGTGTTGGTGCTTGCAGGTTCCGGAGCTCCTCCTCTTCTTCTTCCTCACGAGATCAACTTTGGTGTTGCGTGGCTGGTGACAAGTCTACGAGGGGATGGAACATCCATATATTGCATGCAGAGGTCCCGGAGCTCCTCTTCTTCTTCCTCACGAGGTCAACCTTGATGCTGGATGGCTGATGACGGATCCACGAGATGATCTCAATAAGAACAAATAATAAAAAAACATATTCTTTGGATTGAGCTAGAGCTCAGGATAGTCCTTAAGAAGATCGGTCCCTCCCTGGGAGGAGCATGCTTATTCTTCATGATTTTCGCCATGACTTGATTTCCTATAGTCTGCAAGGCAGCCACTCAGTTAAGATTGTAATCCTGATTATGAGTAGTACTTGAGTTTTCTTAAATTAAGATCAAACACTTCATGTAGTTGAGAAATTTTGACCTGGATAACTTAGTTCAACAAATACATCACTTGCAACCGAAAGATTGTTTCCAAAATAATAATGATCATAGGTTTAGTATAAGAATAGGACTAGACCTCAACACTCAGTCTAAAGTTCACAAAGCATAGCTTCATGATCATCCTATGATCTTAAAACCATAATTTGGTTGCAGATGGATGTGTAAAGTTGTCAAGTTTCATTACCAAGTATTCTTCCAATATGATTAGTGAATCTAGAAATGAAGACTTTGTTCAAAAGATAATTATACTATCAGCACATATGAACCATGAAACGGCAAATCTCAGGATGTTAATCCAGAATTTGAAGTCCATATTAGAGAAACATTAATAATCCTGAGTTTCTTCAGCAATACTGATTCAGTTTCAGTACAGTCAACCTTACTTGACAGGAAAAAAAAAGAAGTTCGAATTGAGTTGCAAGACTCTAATTAATCTAGGAAGAACATTATGAACTAAGTCTCAGGCTTCTTCCAGTGTTCAAATTATGCTCAGACACCTTACATGTTGTAGCCATATTAAAACCATACATATGTTGCACCACAAGTTTCCATTTTCCCTATATACAAGTCCTTGTCATCAAAGTTTACCAATTGTTGCACTAGTGTGTCGTCTTCCTTATCTTTACAAGTGTTTGCACAATCTTACTTTCTCTTCATAGAACTCCTTTTGCATTTTCAAACAAGCTAACATGGATCGATATATATGCTTCCACTTAAGGAGTGTTAGAACATATACAAAATCACAATAACCTGTGATGTGGTGGATCCTGATTAGTCCTATGTGATATCAAAGGTCAAGAGGCAGGTTGATGTGTCAAGTCAGAAAGTCAATAGTCAACTTTAGGTGCACTGACTTAGTCAAGCGGCCCCTATCTCGGTCATCCCGATCTCGACCATCTCAATCACTCGGACCTTGTCTCGGCCATCCCGACCTCAACCATCTCGGTTACTCAGCTTTCCTTCGGCCATTCCAACCTCAGAAGATGACAAAAACTTTCAAGCGTGCGAGTCCTGCCAAAGGATTAGGATGATTACGAGTAGGGGTGCAAACGAGTCGAATCGAATCGAATAATATAAAAATATTGATATTCGAATTCAAGCTCGAAACATATATATATGATATTCAAATTCGATTCGAAACTCGAAAATATCAATAATTTTGGCTCGAGTTTGATTCGAAATATGATTCAAGTTCGAGTTCGATTTGAATTATTCGAACCTTAATTCGAGTAGAATCAAACTTTAATTCGAAATGCTTTAAATTATTCGAATTCGATTCAAATTATTCAAACCTAAATTTGATTATATTCATACTAAAATTATGTGCAACACAATAAAAATAATACCTAAACAACACAATAATTACATAACATAGACAAAATAAAAATATAAAACAGAATGAAACCTAGATAACACATAACATAGATAAAATAAAAATATACAACACAACAATAAAAATACAAAATATAATGAAACCTAGACAACACATACATAAATTATGTGTTGTCTTACACCACGATATCTGCAATTAGCATTATCTAGGCCTTCTTTACCTCGCATGCACCCTCTCTTCGAACCTTTTGCAAGTGACTTTTGAACTTGCTTTTCGACATTAGGGAAACCACCATGCTGGTGATTGTGCTGCCTCCACCAAGCAAGGGTTTCAGCTATAGAAGTAGAGTCATTACTCCCTCTGCGTGCTCTCCTTTTACAGAAACAAAAGAGGTTTTTAGTTGATAAAAAACTTGGCAACACATACGGAATGAAGTCACTAATGAGAATATCAACAAACGTGAAGGAAAACGAATTTGAAATCAAACACACACAACAAGCAACAACCAAGCAAGAAAGCAACGCACACTGATAACCCCATATCAACCAAAACAACATTTTGGCAAAAGAGCACACACAGCATGCATAACAACACACACAAGGGAAAACATCAAACAACCCTCATCAAATCTTCAGGAATCTTGAACCAGAAAAACTTTGATATAAAGTAAAAATGTTCCTGTGTAGATACACAAAATAAAAGTCAACTTAATGGAAGAAACTCGAAATGAAACTGAAACACAGTAAATTCAGGAAGAGATGAATTTATTGTACCTACATACTGTGCAGAAACAAAGTTACCAAGCACTTGTCGCTCCAGAATTCCACTTTGGCAGAAATCACAAGAGAAGCACACAAAATAAGTAGAATGTGTTCGTTAGAAAATCACAAGAACTAAAACTCAGTCAAATAAAACAATGATCTCAATAATTTATATAAATATTTTTTTCCAAACATTGCTAAATCAATAGGATCAGCTAATGAGAACAGAAAAATTGAACATGACCATTGCTACCAGCCTAGAAAACCAATTCAAACACTCACAGATCAGATCTCACTAACCACCATAACAGAGGTCATTTAGGTTCAGAAAATCCATTAGACACCAAAAGTCACATTCAATGTGTCAAGATTCAAAAAAACAACTTCAAGGTTCAGCACACAATGGAAAGACTAGGAGTTGTCCACAACTTGATCAGTGGACACAAATTAAAAATATTATGTGACATAATATATATGCCAAAATACATAATAAGTAAAAGTTTAATAATTTTCAACTTCCATGGCTCCAACTCTTTAATTTGTGCAAAATTTAAAAAATAAAATGTATGAGTGATTACACTACTAATAAACTCAAATGTAAAATGCTACAAATTAAATTTATACCTCAATCAGTGGCATAACTGGTCAGCTTCTAATTATCAATTTAATCTATAGGTAAATCAATTGTCAAATATTGGTTTTCAACCTGCAATAATAAAGATAAAATATATCATTTAGTTTTTAAATATACTTTTTGATTTGAAGCAAAAATATAAATAAAATATTTTAACATCATACCTTAGTCTTTTTAGTTATTCCATGTCGTTTTCAACACCAATCTCCACCGCACATCAACATTTCTACTGTTGTATGAGCTAAAGAAGCACGATACTTGTCAACAACACGACTTCCAGCACTAAAGGTTGCCTCTTAAGCTACTATGGTAATGGGTATTGCTAATATATCTCTAGCCAAAGTTGACAATACTGGAAATTTGTTGTATTAAGCTTCCACCAACCAAGAGCAGCAAATGCATCATTTGGATTATGTCTATGACACCCTTCCTCTAGATATACATCTAGCTAAGATTTTTCAGGTTGTACCTGTAAGATCGAGTGCACGTTAACTAATAAGACTAGTAGTCTTTACTAGTGCCAAAGGATAAAAATGGGGCGTGGCCAAGCGGTAAGGCAGCAGGTTTTGGTCCCGTTACTCGGAGGTTCGAATCCTTCCGTCCCAGATCCTATCTTCTGTTTCTGATAGATAGGATCACACTGTATCCCACATAAAAATCCCACATAAAACAAAAAATCTTTAAGAGAACAAAAAGTTGTTCTGGGGGTGAATCACGTGCTTTTTAAAAATTCGTTCGTTTAAAACCAGTGTTAGAAAATTTGACCTTTGAAAAGCATGCAACAAAAAATAAGAAATACGAAGCGGGAAATGCACACAAAAGAACACAGAACAATTTTACTTCGTTCGGAGCCTTCGGTGACTCCTACTCGAAGGCCCAGGTTCCTCGAACCTTTGCGTTGGGCAATCCACTATAATCCTCGACCGGCAAAAACTCCCGGTTGAGAGATTCGAATACAAAGGATAGGAAGTGTGATAACCTCACACTTCCTATTTATAAATTAAGTACAAGCAGTAAAAACAATGTTACCAAACACTTTTGTAGATTGTTGATTAGCTTCGTGTGTTAGAATTGTCTTTCGACAGCAAGTAGACGTTGTCGTATTGAAGAAGTAACCAGAAGAAAAAGACTTGTTGTTGAAGCTTGATCGAATAAATTATTAAGCACACTTTTTGCTCCTTTGCACTTGTTCGGATTGATTGAAAGCAGTTGTTCAATCATCGCACTGAAGAAGTTTCGGCCAACTTAAATAGGAGATCTTGGGCTCATCCTGATCCTATTAAGTTGGCCGAATTCTTTATCTTGATAGTCAAGGCTTCAAGCTTTATCCTTATCCTGCTTTAATTCAAGGTATCGAAGCCTAATCACGATAAGAATTGGTCGTGCATGCATCTTTACCTTATCAAAAGGCTTAATTTCTATCCTTATCACTTTTAGCAAATAGTGGAATTAAATTTAAATAGATCCATCAACGTGGCTTCATTTAACCAAGTGAAAAAATATTTTAATTAAATAAAATTCTCTCAGTGGCTAGCAAGTATTCTTTAGATAAGTAACATTTAAATGAGTAATAATTTTACAAAAAGATCCCTGTAACCTCATGTTAGTCCAAGTAAAGTAAATTCTACAAAACAAAGTTACCATATTTTATTTGGACTAAAATAGGATAAAATTCAAAGTTAATTAGATCTTGTCCAAACTCAGACCAGGATCTAACCAGGCCTCAACCTAGTGTCACCAAAATGGGCTTAAGTTGGACCACGCCTGTAGGTCCAAAAGGATATCCGTATCTCCACAATGACATGATATTGTCCACTTTGGGCCTAAGCCCTCATGGTTTTGCTCTTGAGCTCTACCCAAAAGGTCTCATGCCAATGGAGATACTTTCCATCCTTTTAAACCTATGATCTTTCCCATGTGTTTTAGATGCGGGACTATGTTTGCACCCTTGCAACCCAACAATCCCCCCTCAAACAAAGGACCACTGGAAGCTCCGCTACCATTTCTCATGGTCCGGCTGTCATTTTTCATGGTCCGGATGCCATTTCTCATGGTCCGGCTGCCATATCCCTCATGGTCCGGCTGTCATGTCCCTCATGGTCCAAGCCTCCCCTACTTCCTTTGCTTTCCCCGAGGGTCCCCACATGGTTAGATCTGGATCATGGCTCATCCGGCGGTTAGTCCGGTGAAGAGCGACCTCGCTCTGATACCAATTGTTGGGTCCAAAAGAATGTCTGTATCTCCACAATGGCATGATATTGTCCACTTTGGGACTAAGCCCTCATGGTTTTGCTCTTGGGCTCTACGCAAAAGGTCTCATGCCAATGGAGATACTTTCCATCCTTTTAAACCCATGATCTTTCCCATGTATTTTAAATGTGGGACTATGTTTGCACCCTTGCAACCCAACAACGCCTAGCGTCCTAAAATAGGACTTGTCCTCATCGGATCACTCCTCCAGTGACTTACCTCACTTACCTCGTGCAGCTCTACTTGACTTCTTAACCCACCAGGTCTTTCCACCAGGACTCAGCCATCCTGGTCTTCTTGTCAAGTCTCAACCAACTTGGTCTTCAGCCAGTTGTCAGGCCTTACGGACCCAACTGGACTTCTCGCCAGGACTCAACCATCCTGGACTTAAGCTTGGTGTCTGGTCTTAAGTCTTTCATGTTGGAATGTATACAAATTAGAATAGTATTTGTTATGTTTTTTTTAGCTTATATTCATACAACACAATGTCAAAATTATACAATTTTCAGACTAAACACAAAGTCTGAACTTAGGTATATACTGTATTCTCTTCTTTTTCGTCACCTTCCTCCTCATTTCAATTCTCCAATGGTACCATAAGTTGGAACATCAACATAGTGCTAAAACAGTATCGTTGTAGTGAAAGATTGAAACAATATCATTTTAAGTTGGATATAATCCATATCTTTGTTCCAATTTGAGGAATGAGGGGTTCTGTTTTGTTAGACAAAATTAAATTGTTCCTATGAGACGTGTACCTTTTCTTCTCTACTTATAGAAGAGTTTCTATTCTTTAAAGCTAGGCCATATCTTTCTCCGACAGTTCTCGTTTGTTATGGGTGTTTCTTGTGGATTATTGCCCATCTATTATGTGTAGTTTTTAAGGTTATCCAATTAATGACTATTATCAGATTATTTATAAGAGCTGTGATGAAATTGAAAAAGATAAACAATTGTGGAGAATATCTTTTTTTGTCAGATATGCTTATGAAAAGCAACTATGGATCTGCTGTAAGACTGGTCTTTGGTTCTCAGGGTATTAACGTTAGTCAGTTTGTAGACTACCTTTGGGCAATTAAACACATTCAGATATACTTATCTTGACAAACCTTCCTCATCCAACAGTGATAATGTTGGTTCAGAACACATTGAAACAAATAAGTTTCCTGGTTCATCCACATTGCTGCAGCAAGATAGCAGTTCACAATCTTCAGGTGGCTTCATAAATTACTTAAACTTTGAGAAAGAAGTCACCTCTGTTGCTCTCCAAACTGTCGAAGGAAGATGGCCCTTTGAAAAACAAGATGCTAGATCTGATCCACCAGATGAGTATTTCTGGAGAACTTTTGCAGATAGTATTAATCCGGTTGTTTGCCTGAAGCTAGGCTTTTAACTTCCTGAGATTAAGTTTTGGGATGGATTTGATATGTTAAACAAGGTCAGCTTACAATTGCGCACAATTGCAGAAAAAAGAGTATATAGAACCTGGATTAGCAACACCTGAAGAAGTGGATGATGATGAGAAAAAGAATGGCCAATCATCTATAACTAATGGTTCCAAAGTATTCAGTTTTAGACATAAATAAAATATCAAAAGATGTACTAAGTCAAACAGAGACAATATTTGGCTCATACTCTGTAAACAAAGGATCTACTGTCATTGTAGCAATGTTAATAATTAAGACATCTCCAAGATTGATGATGAAAATGTGGAAGATTTTCAAAATGAAATAGGAAATGTAGCTACCGAAAGAGTTGCATTGAGAATGCAAAAAGCCGACAAGATGAGAGTGTTTTTTTTCAGGTGCTGACGTGCTATGCAAGCCTAGGCAATGCTTGCCACTTCATTGGGACATAGTAGTTTGATTAAATCTGACTTCGAGAAGATCTGCTATCTTGATAACCCCTCCACTGATACACAGGTGCATTTGCAACTGTATATTTATATCTTCTACTTATTCAAAGACATGATTATCATCTATTTCAGATTAAAATGGATAGTAAATGTATCTTATTTTTGTGTATAAAATATTAATAAATAAGGATTTGTAGGTGGCCATATGGTGTGCTTCATTGCGTAAAAGATTAGTCGTTGCCTTTCGGGGATTAATTAATGAAATCTCCATTGTTTTCTCTTGCTAGATGGTTTTTGATGTTGACAGGTACTATGGAACATGCATGTGAAATTGTGTTATTTGTCAGTCAAAATGGAAGGATCTACGAACGGACCTAATGCTACTTCCCGTTGGATAAGAGCTTAAAATATTCTTAGTTTTCTATTTTTTATATATACAAGTGTAATTCTTGTGTAGGTTCTTATGTGTTGTTTACATATTCTAATGATTTATAGAATAGTTTTTTTATTAGTTGTTCATATATTACCCTAAAATCTCTGAAGTAGACATAGCCATGTTCTTTAGTATCACTTTTTTTCTCTCCTGATTTGGGAAGTAAATCACATAGAATAATGATTACGTTTGATTTTCTTTTTTAATGCCCCACGATTCAATACATGCAAGATACCAAAGAAAGAAATCGGTATATAGAAGGAAAAAAATGGATATATAGAGGAAAAAAATGGAAATAATGCTATTGATTCCTTCAAACCAAGGATACTACGACTAGAATTCTCTATATTGCAATTTAATTTAAATGAAAGGATTTGAGCTGATTTAAAATTAAAGGTTAATAAGTTTGTTCGTATTAGCTATATTAGACATTTGAGCTTTGATAGAGAGAAGATATGAATAATTGTTACATGATTTAGTGCTCTGATTTTCCATTTCCCATCAAATCATATAGTCTCAACCTTGGGAGGCTGAGTGCTGAAAGTTCAATCTTTTAAATTTATGCTAGTCTTATATCAATCTATGAAATATGTTTATTCTATTTGTTTTAAAATCATTTAATTTTTTTTTTTTCAATTTGTCAGGTTCATAGTGGTTTTCTCAGTGCTTATGATTCCATGAAGAATAGGATAATGATGCTTATTAAGCTCTCTATTGGTTCTGAGTAAGTCATTCTTTTTTCCAAGTATTATAATATTATTTTAAAAAAGATCACTTTTGTAGAGTGCTAGCAAATATGCAGGTTTACTTTTACTGGTTCTTTTTTTTTTTTTTTAATTTCTGTTCAATGTACTTGCATTTTAGTGATTTTAATTTCAGTAGTTCTATTGGTCAAGGTCATTGTAATCTCGAAGACAAACATAACTACCTAATTTATTAGTTATTGTTTTGAGCCATTCTTTGTATTAAATATGGTTAATCCATTCATAAACGTTTCAGTTTTCTATATATGTGGAAAAGACGAGGATTAATCAAGAAGGTTGTAATCTGTATTTGGAATATACATATATGTGTATATGTGTGTGTGATCTATTTGTTGATAGTCATTGTAATCTCTGAGGCAAACATAACTGCCTAATTCTATATGGGTGGCAGAGAGATCTATTTATTATTCATGGTCATTTTAATCTCCAAGGCAAACTTAACTACCTAATTGACAAGTTACCATTATGAATCCTTCTTTGTAATAAATATGGTTGTTAATTGTTCCATAAAATTTTCAGTTTGCTATATACCTGAAAAGAAGAAGTATTCAATCAAGAAGGTTGTAACCTGTAAGTGATATATATATCTCTGAACTATTGTTTGCAGTCATCATAATCTCCGAGGCAAACACAACTACATATATACCTGTATCACTTGTGTCCGTGTCCCCTAATGGTGAAGCTGTTGCAGCACTATTATACTTTGGTGCAATAAATATGTGGGGAAGTTCTTTAGGAAAAAGAACTCACTTTTAATGGTTAAGGAGATTAGTATGTTGCTAGGATTTTTCATGAGAAACACTCATGAAATTCGATTCCCTAAACATTTCTTTAGGTAATGCAGCCATTCCCCTCACCATATGTTCAGTGTTAATATTTTGTTTGATTGTAGAGCCAACACTCATTAGCTAAATCATCTTGAACACTGCAAATGCTTATATCATTGACTGCTCCACTTAATCCAACAATCCCTTCTTTTTTGTTAACCTTGTATCATTGGAATCTAATTCATCCAAATAAAATGCAATAGTGAGTTTGACCAAGTGGCCACGAGCAAGTTTGTTATCTCTATATTTGAATTACAAGTGACATTTTTTGACTTAAAGATATCTATATTGTATATGCTGGCCATTGGTTCACTTTATGCCTCTTGACAATTCCAATTGTGTTTTCCATTGTTGTTATGAGGAAACTGCAGAACATTAGAAATTGTATTCTCACTACAATGGGGTTGCTATGTTTTCATACAAAGTTGGGTACAATTGTACAAGTATCAATGACTACTTAATGATAGTTTCATAATGAATAATAGATGAGCTATGATCATGTGCCAAATATGGCTATTGATGGTGTGGTTGCAAAGCCATCTCAATTGCAGCCTTGATTCATCATTGTAACTTGTGGATCTGCTATTTGAATGGAAAAAATAAAGTGGCACTTACTTGATGCATTCATAAAATTAAGGCATAGGTAAACCACATAACCTAGCTCTATCGATCAGATAATCTAACCATGATCAATGATAGGGATTTATTGTTGATATGTGAAGAGTTACATGGGCATATTGTTATTTTATTCTCAAATGTATGCAAACTGCTGAATTTTCCACTACGCTCATAGCTACATTGATGCTGGTTGTTTTGCCTATTCACAATATGGGTCTAGCTCTTGTTTAGTTTTAACCTTAGTTTGTTTATATTAAGATTGAATTCCTGAACTATCTATTTTGAATCACTTTATCTATAATACCATTGAGTTCCTTATCTTTGATTTTGACATATTTAATTAAACAATAATTGGCAATAGGCAATGAAACTCCTTATGTCTCCCTGTTATAATATTTAAATCTATAGTATGACGTGGTGGTGAACACAATCATTTTACACATTGTAGTGAAATTTTTGAGCTAATGAGTTTTCCAATGCCAATGGCATGATTCAATATAATGATGGATTGTTTGAGAAATGTTTCATGCCATTGTTTGGTAAAGGTGAGAAATTGTTTGATAAACTGCCTTGTGATATTTTTTTTATATATATTTTTTACATTTCTTATTTTCTAGTCTGTTAAGGTGTCTTTGTTAGTATCTACTTTATTTTTATAAAATTGCCTTATGATGTGGCTTGTATTCAGTTTGTGTATTGCCATTGAATTATCAAATGTCATGTTGATGTGTGGAGACCATGTCTTCAATATTTATTTTGTTTTCTAATCTTCTTTCATAACAAGTGTTTAAAATATTTATTTCCTATTATTTGAGATAACCTTGTATTCATTCATTTAGCAATATATTTCTTGTCTTTTTTTTTTATATTTCATATTGTGAGAGTTAATTTATTACTTGCAATTCTTTTTTTTTGTAATGACTGCAATTATTATTCTTCTCTAAGAATTTTCTTTAATTTAATTTTTGTGCATGTGGATTATATCATTTAGTTGTGTACGACATTTTGATTATTAACATAAACATCTTTTTGAACATCTATCAAATAAGTTTGTCATTAGGTAAGTTTATTGTCTCTATGCAAATTATTCGTTTAAACTTTTGTTATTTGTTTGTTAACCTCTACTATAAAGGACGACTAATGGAAGGAAAGATGGAACGTCGATGGGGCCCAATGAGCACCCGATTCCTCTTCCCCCTCTCTATTTAAGTCCTTAGAAATCTTATTGCGAGGCATCAAGTGCTTCTCACTACAAGCCTCACTTTAAGAAAGAGTCCAAGAGTCCTAAGTAAGTTCTCGTTCCTAAGTTTTGAGCAAAGTCTGTACATTTTCTTTTGCTAGTTCTATTGTATTTATCTTTGTTTGAAATTTAGAAGACGTTTTTGCGTTATTATTTTTGGTATCAAAGCTTGTTCTAAGTATTCATGGCTGAGTAGAAACCTTCTTCAAGATACTCACTGGTAAGAGGTCCCTGTGATGAAATAAAAATCCTTTTTAATTCCTACCCATAGC
The DNA here is from genome assembly GCF_044706935.1 of Curcuma longa. NCBI lineage: Eukaryota > Viridiplantae > Streptophyta > Magnoliopsida > Zingiberales > Zingiberaceae > Curcuma > Curcuma longa. The sequence goes on along the minus strand of NC_133862.1, from coordinate 16,391,914 downwards.
ACTTGAACCGATATCAACTGGTTAGAATTTCAGGATAGGGGATTGCAACTGTTGATCGTTATACCGAATACTGAAAAACCCTAAACAAACTTGTATCCTAAAGGTTAAAGCTTACCATAAGGACTGCAAGGATAAATCTATGATAAGGCAACCTAGGTTTTCACTAGCTTATTTGCAAAAGGGCACGTCCTAACTTGGCAGTACGGCAGGAGGCCATAGTAAGCCCAAAGGCACACATGCATGAGCAAAAGAAGCAAACTGAAGCCTAGTAAGCTGTAAGCATGTTGAAAGATAGCAGACCTTGAGTAACTATAACCTTGAGTGTGTCTGAAGCAATAGCAGAAAGAGGGTAGTAACACCTGAAAATTTCCTAGAATTACCCCTAGGGTGGCACAGAGGTTGGACCTAATAAGACCACCGCAAGGTAGTTATTGAGATTAAGAATAGGGAGGTTTACTATTAGTAAGTCTTTATTGATGTCACGACGATGGGAGGAAGCTATTCAGGAGTGGTACACCAAGTCTCACACCTCAAACCTTGAGTATTTTGATCTTGCTGAAATAAAGCCAACAAACAAAGAACTAGCTCATAACCTTTCAGTTATCTACGACAAAGTTTGTCTTCTTGTAGAGTACATCTCAAAAACTTTAAACAAATACAAGAAGAATTGCAGACAGTAAAAATAGACAACCAAAGATTAGCAAAAGCAATACAGAACCTAACACAAGAAATTATTGAGAATCATCCATTGACTGAAAGACAAGTCAAGGACCTTGTATTAAAAATTGTAGAGCAGGCCAAGCTTATTGAAGAACGAGCCTTGAAAATATCAGAAGATCTACAATAGAAACATAAACGGGTGGAGACCCTACTCCACAAACTAGAAGCGTGGACTTCTTCATGAGCTACATCAATACACAGGCTACATCAAGTTACAAAGAAGCTCTACAAGCAACAGAAAATATTGAGGCACCAACACTTGGTTTCTGCAGATCAAAAGAATATAGTGGACCAACATCTGGAACTGTTGCCGCCATCAAACAAGCCAACACCCAGATACAGTTACTGGTGACCATCCTCGAGAAACTTGAAAGTCTTGAAGAACACATAAAGAAAATAGAAGTTAAAGCACCAATAGCTGCTACTATACCTGACGATGTTCTGAGTGGCCTAACTGATAAAATCAACAACTTAAAGATCGGAGAGCCAAAGCAAGTTGAAAAGAAGGGTAAGCTGCTAATATTTAAAGATCCTTTTGAAATCCTCAGGGAAGAAAAGGCGAAAGCAAAGAAGAATTAAATGGCTTCAAGACAAAATCCTCTCGTCACTACAATTACAAGGAGAATTGGAATTGAAGGAGCACCCTTATTTGAGGATCAAATTCGCGACTATCGCCAAAACCAAAGAAGGAGATACAACGCACAACAGGCGATCAGAAGAACTGCACGAAGGCTCACCGGGGGTGGCCTATTCAACCAGGCGCTTGAGCAACAATTGGATCCTCAGACTCAACTACGAACCTTTATGCAAGAAAGAGCTTCCATAATCCCTGCGGAAGTTCTATGCCTAACTCCTGAATCAAATCAGGACATGTTTGCTGCTTATGATGAAGAAGAAGAAGATGGTTATCTGGATTATTTATAGTATCTGACACAACAAGATACAATACCATCCACCTCATCAGAAGTACTTCCATATCCCTCAAAGGAATTTTGTAATCCCGTTGCAGCAGAAGATGGTGGGAAGCCTGACTCATCGCCATCATCATCTGATATGGACAAAGACCCAGGAAAAATGCAAGAAAAAAGCTGATGCTGGCAGAAGCATTTGATAATCATTCCTAATTATTTTCAGCACCGAAAGTCGATGCTGAAGGACAATTATTTAGCACCGCTGAGTTGGTGCTGACTCAGTAGATTCTTTTTAGGATAATGGATGGCTCCCTGGGGCTCAATCCATTTCCAGTACTAAAGGTTTGAATTCTTGGGATTTTTGTGGCCCACCACTGCTTCACGGGGGACTCCTGTGGATGCCCTTTATGATTGCTTGTAAGTGAAGGAACGCATTCCATAATTCCTTCTGGACCCCCTTGACAGCTTGTATTTTTTTTTTCCAATAGCTTTCTTGTCCTTCCCCTTGACGCCTTTTTATTGTAACGATCCGGCCCATTCGCCCGTGGGAATTCTACTGATCCCGACCCCTATTTCTCTATGGGTCATGGGCCGTCGACCATCGACCGTGCCGTTACCTACTAGGACTTTCCACCCCTGCCCAGTGGATTTTTGCCTTCTCCAGATTCGAACTCTAGACCTGCAGGCTAAAGTACTAAAGTTCCTTGAATCTGGTAACCAAGTAAGAACGGGCCGAGTCGTTACAGTTTCTACTTTGGCCAAAAACTTACGAGTAATAATCCTAACAAATGGTCATAGAGTATACATTTCCTAATAAAAAAATGGTGAATCCTCTACTCAATCACCTTCAGACACTTCTACTTATACCCAATTATCTCAGGTCCACACTTTCGTAGAGACGTTTGCTTAAGATGTCAAAATATAAGTTTCTATGACCAAGATGACTTGAATACCTCAAGTTGAAGAAAACTTGCACTCGATCTGTAATGAGATCTTTATAGATATATATAGAAGCGCATGAAGTCTTGTGGCAGGTCACTTCTGATGAACTAATTATCCTTAATCAATATTCATATGTTAACTCTTAACATCCTACTGTTTCCAGCAATTAGGATCGGCTGCATGGTTAAACCAGGGAGTCTAACATATGTTAGTCTTACAGAATCAATGATGTCTAGTTTTATCAATTCATCGACTAGGGAATATTCCAATACGTACATAATTACACATGTAGAGATACCCACTAATTGTAATCCAATTACAATTTCTCTCATGCTAATTGAGTTTAAGAGTTAATCAAATACATAGAGAATGTACACTCAAATAGTGATTTATTTATCCAATAAATAGCACATTATTAAGACGATTGTCTTAGGATACCTCTCAAATATAACAGGAACTACGAGATGGTGACTAAATAGAGGTTAGATAGGGTGCATTCCACATTTCTCAAGATAGAGAGGGTTCCCTTTCGATCATGAATAGGTGGAAAACAAACTCTATAGCATCAAACTCCATTAAGATCTTCTATTTTTTTCTTGGAAAAGCCATGCTTTCACATTGTGGTGGATCTTTTTCTGATTTTGGCAATGAACTCTTTGTTTAAGTCCCTTTTACCTTAAATTTCGCAAGCCTCATTGTAACTTTTTAAAAAATATTTACAGGATGTGGAGTTTTTTTGAAGGGCATTGTATTTATACTTGGTAATCAACAACCTGGTACAAGATGTCAAATTTTAAGAGTCCTATACAACTACAAGAGTTTTGAGGATAATTGAATGGTCTATATTATAAATTCATAAAAAAGAATTGCGTTATAACCTATATTGATTCTACAAGTAACACATGAAGAATCACTTGGAGTTTCAATTGATTGATAAATGATCTAGGTGGTACAAGTGTACTTTGGCATGAAAATCGGAGGTTCTAATTGCAAAAGTACATGCATTTATAGGTTGACATTTTCTCGAAGCGTATGAACTAGAAAAAAAAGTGATTGTTTCATATGATTTAAATTATCATATACAAAAGGATTATCATCATATACAAAAGGATTATCATCTAAATCAATATCGCATAGTATAATTTTATATTGATACCACATTATAACTAAAATGTTTGATTATCATCTTTATTATTTCTTCCTTCTTATACCATCCTAATCAAACAAATGGAACTGCAACATGATTGACCCCATGTGTTGGTAGTTGCATGGATTGATGATTTTCATAATGACAATAGGTCTAAATTGCTATATTTGTAAAAAAGACATCTCCATCTAGTAACATTAGCTCAAGAGTACAACAAAATCAACACGCCTTATTAACAGTGATGGTGGCAAGAAGTGCAAGGATAGGTAACAAAGGGGAGTAGATGGAGAAGAGTGAGGTGTATCATCAACCTTTGCCTATGTCCTTACCCTTAGGCTCCACCTTAAGGATAAGCAACGAAGGAGTGTGCATGGAGAGGAGGTAGGTTTGTTGTTAGTCTTTGCCACATCCATGACACTCACCCCTTGGGTCAATGATCTTTTATCTTGTCCTCAATGCTCGTGCTCCCATCATCAAGCTTCACCCCCATTTGACTAACATGTCAATTTGTTAGAGCTAGAGTTAGTGATGATAGAGCCAATCAACGAGGATAGAGTGACAATGGGACGTATGACTTACGCTTTGTTTGGATGAGGTGATAGAAAGTTCATTAACGAAAGAGGAAGGGAAAGGAAGGGAAAGGGAGAGGGCGTAAAATATTTATGTTCTCCTTGTTTGGAAGGGAGGGAATGTTCATTAATGTAATATGTGTTACCTCGGTTGGGAGGAAAGGAAGGGAAATGAAGGTTAAATATATAAAGTGATAAAAATACCCTCCCTTCTTAAAATAAATCTACATGTGAAAAATATGTGTATAGCTCATTAAACCTATGGATGTAAGATTGTTTCTAAAAAATTCTGTCATTGCATGTAGAAGCTGAGATATGAAAGGTCCTAAAAAAGACAATACATGCTCTTTGGATAAGTCTATGTCCTTGGAGAAGAAGAAGAAGAAGAAGAAGATTAGGGTTATCTATCTTTGTCCTCTTGAGTTCTGTCTTCGGAGAAATATGCGGTGAGGGCTTGCGCCGACATCGTGGTGTGCAAGCCATTGGACACTAGACGGTGACAATGCGCGTTGTGTGAGGAGCGATGACGCAAAGACAAGATACCTAAACAGATAGTTAATTTAAGAATTAATATTATAAAATAGGGATAAAATTAAAATAAAATATTTTGAGTTCCCTTTCCCCTTTCTTACACCCCAAATCGGAGTGTAAAAAATTATATCGATTCGTGAGCATGCAAGGGTGAAACTTAACCTTCTCTCTCATTCCCTCCTTAACTCAGTCCATCCTAAACAAGAGTCAAAATTCTGTTTCTCCTTATTTACCCTTCTCTCCCCTTCCCTCATCTCTTCCTAAAAAAGCATTAGCTTTGATGAATGGAGATAATTTAGGGGGGGGGGGGGAAGAGGGGACAAAGATCACGTCAAACAAAGATGTAGAGGAGAATAATGATAAGGACAAGAGGGTTTAGAGTTTAGAGGAGAATAATGATAAGGACAAGAGGGTTTAGGTTTCAACATGACAGAAGAGTTTCAATGAGGTGCATTATTTGATATTTTAAAAGTAAGGTGCCCATTAGAAATTCACCTTTTTTTTCTTTGAGAAAATTCATTAGAGTTTTAGATTTGTAAATCTGTGATTGTAAGTTGATGAAAAATAATCTGTATTTGAATTTGAAATTGGATGTGAATATTAATTACATCTAAAATACCAATTAATTCTATTGGACCAAATTGAATTGTTAAAAGTTTAATTATCATAGTTATCTCTATCATTAGTAGAAATAATATACAAGTCTTTAGATTTATGATTCAAGTCTTTATATTTTCTAAAAAAAAATTCAATTTGAAATTTTCAAGCTCTATTTGTGTTTAGACAATTGACTGAACATTTAAGAAAACCCATTAGGTGCAAGCTCCCAATAGCTATCAGTCATAAACTCTATTTAACCCCATTATTGAAGTTCTCTCTCCGGATAAAAAATTACTATAACCAACCCGTTCAAATATTTTTCCTCTTCCACTAAAACCTCTCTTTCTCCCCCTTTTGGTAGGCAGTATCACTCTCTCTTGTTCTAGGGTTTTGGTGACAAGAATCCTGACTCCTCACATGTGGTGGCCTTCTCGTATCCCTAAGGAGAATTTCACCCCTTCTCTCTGCTGGTAAATCGATCGATGTTCCTTCACGATTCTTCAGAGGGTTTCCGTTGATACGAACCTTAACTACTTCCTCTCACATGTGGCGCCCTTCTCTTATCCCCAAGGAGAACGTCACCTTTTCCTCTTCGCCGTTAGATCAGTCTCTCTTCTTTCATGATAATGCAAGAAATGTAGCTCTCTTCTACTCTCCTATCTCTTCCATCTAAAATTGGTTGTCCACCTCTTTAAGAAGGTGCCCAAATTGCAAACTCTTGTGGTCATTTTATTTTTGGCATTTAGGTATCTTCAAGATCTTAACAATGGCTGTGTATTGGTGAGTTTCTTGAAGAGTTTTTGGTTGTGTTTACCAGGTGATGGTGAGGATGAGACTTCCAAGCCAGATGGAAAAAAATACTATATATGAGGGGATTGCAAATTCTGTTTCTCTCATTGACAAAACCTTCATCTTCAATTTAATAGCTGATCCAAACAGGTTGTTTTATTTAATTTCTTGGAATCACAAATCTGTCCATTCAAATTTGTTTTACGTTCTAGCATGAGACAATCCTTTCTTTTTGTGTGATTAACAATAACAAAATCTGTTTCAATTTGTGGGACTTTTGTAGGTTGGAAAGTGCTTGTTTAGATTCTACATGTTAATATCCGATCTTGAAAGGTGCATAGTGCTTCTTTGTGTAATTGCAATAGCATTATATCTTTGCCCAGGATTTTTACTTTTTGAATGGTATATAATGAACTCTCCCCACTCTCAAACTTCACTTTATTTGATGATCTTATTCCTATTCTGATTACTGATTAGTATTGGTATGTTTGATAGGAATCTTATCTAATAATATTTTTTTTGCAATTTGCACACGTTCCATGAATTCAAGAAGCATTTTGCCTTTGCCTATACTTGTAGCATCATGTTTGGTGTACAAGTACTACACACACTAGGAGCATACCTGTTTAAGCCTAGACTAGTGTTTTATTAGTGATGGGGTCCTTTTCGTTTGTTTGGGCTCCTCCTCTCTTGAAGCTACGATTGCCTCCCCAAAGTACAAGATCCGGTTACTTGAGAAGCAAAGCATGTTAGGGTTGGTCGATTTTACCGGCGCGGCTATACCGACGCTCAAGTCAATTCTGATCGTGGGAGAAAGAAAGAAAGTGCTGAAAAGAAAGAGGTTGGGAAGAAGAGTTGCCTCCACATACAAAAAGAAAACCCATCCTCTCTAACCTACCTTCGTCGCTTTTTATATAGTCGTTCGAATGGGAATTTTCGCATATAGCCCACCCGCTATCCGTCTGAGGGGTGGTTAGG
>NC_133862.1:16366114-16384627 GCF_044706935.1 Curcuma longa | reverse complement strand
AAATTCTTTTTTTCTTGTAGTGTATCTATCATTCATAGTTTCCAAAAGTTATTGTTGGTAGAATATAACTTCATCATGGTATTTTTTGATTTTGTAAAAAAATGTAAACATTAGACAACCTTGCTTTAGTGTAACTTGTTTAACTTGAACCATGGATTAATAGATGAACTAGCTTATGAAGAATATCAAACTTTGTGTGAAAATCCCTCACACCAAGGGCAAATGTCAACATGAAGAGAAATCCACTAATCTTCAAAATAAAGAATGTATGTTTCGAATCTATACACAACTACACTAATAAATGTACCTACGTAGTAAAATGAATTAGAGTTGTTGTAATAGTAAATATGTCAAGTACCCAAACCTCATGTCCAATATTGACCAAAGTGATCAACTTCGTACCAAGATAGCCTTTGTGAGAACCTTTTAGTATTATGTAGGTCTTCTTCCTCATTCTTTCTAGTCAATATAAAAAATATAAATTATATCTCCCCGCAATGGAGTAATAGTTGAATTGTATATACACCTTCTTCAAAGAGTACACTTAAATTTCACTATTTTAAATCACAACTCTAGTTCAGATATATCCAAATCGTGAAAACTAAAGATGCATCACAATATGTTAACATATTTGTGATAGCCAATGGTTTCATCACACAAAATATAAAATATTTACATTGGCGACAATTTGGTTATAGCTTTTTTGGTCATCGTAAATGTGCATGGTCATATAAGAAGGATTTACGATAGTTTAAACAATAGCCATAGATGCTCAAATTATTAGTAGATTTATTTGTCATTTGTGATGACCATATGTATTGGTGAAATATATTTGGCATTTGTAATGGGGGCCTCACAAATGTGTTTTAACTACTCACTACCCCTTTCTCCTTTTCACTCATTGCCGCTGCCTTTTGCAATCTCTCACAAGCCTCTCTCTCGACATGTGACCTCTTCAATCCTCTACTCATCCAACTAAATAAAAGTTTAATTATATAGCACTACTAGAATAAAGTTCTTTAAAAACATAAAAAAAAATACTGAACAGCAATCAAAGGATGTTGGACGTCTGGATTGGCTACTGCGTGCACTTTCCGATTTACCCTGGTGACCAATGAAAAATTTCTGTGGAGCCGGATCGGTCACTCCGGAGATAGTCAACGAGGTTAACTGGAATTTATTATTTTTTTAAGACATATAAAAAAACTTTTATAATATACTTTTAAGTGACATCCTCGGATAACACTTCTTAGCCTTCCTAACATTCCTGACATTTTATAATATTGTTATAAGATATCAATGCTAGAGGTGTCTTTCTTTTAGGGATATAGGGATATAATAGAATTGATATACTGTGTGACAATTTCCTGCGCGCCCGTGAGTGATACGAGATCCACTGTCCATGATGCAATCGTGCGTCAGATCTGACCGTCCAAATATGGGAATACACAGTGTTCCGCCCCGACTCCCCACCGTTGCCGCCGCGCCGTCTGGCCACCGTTGGCCGCCGGCCCGAGCGCGATCGACGTGCCGCTCGTCGGTGCATCGACGACATCGGATTTCGGTCGGATTGTGGCCGGAATCCGATGCAATTTGGTCGAAAATAGTGCGCGCCACTGTCGACTGTGTTCTCGGCCAAATCGTAGTTGGATTCCGGCCAAATCGCACTTGGAGACCGGTCAAGGAAGGACGAGCATCGCACGTTGATCCTTCCTCGATCGGTCTCCGATCGAGATTTGGCCGAAATTCGACCGTGATTTGGCTAAAATTCGACCGCAATTTGGCTGGAATCCGATGCGTGCCACTGCCGATCGCGTTCCGGCCAAATTACGTCGGATTCCGACCACAATCCAATCGAAATCCGATGTCGGTCGAAGCGCCGACGAGCGGCGCGTCGATCGCGCTCGGGCCGGCGGTCGACGGTGGTCGAACGACACGGTAGGGGCGGCAGCGGTGGCGGTGGATCGACTGTGTCGCTCACGGGGTCGCGCAGCATGGGTCGCACAGTATATCACTTCTCACGGATATATATATATATATATATATATATATATATATATATATATATATATATATATATATATATATATATATCAAGGACATTTATACGTCTTATTATTATTGTAATAAGCATAAATTTAAGTGCCTTCTAAACTCATTTATACTAACAATTATAAATATCTTATATTTATTTATAAGGATAATAAAACTCATTTAACTAATTTATAGTGTCATTAATAAATGTCACGTCTCAAGAGACGGCTGTCTGAAAAATTCGGACAGCATCTCCCCTGTAATAATTTAACTTTCCTGAATATATTTTAACATAAAGGCCCACACGACTACTCAACAATACAACACATGTATTTAAACTACCAAACTATATGAATAAAGATCCACACGACCACTCAACAATGTATAACCACAAATGATATACCAACATGCATAAATGAAAAAAAATCTTAAAGCATACCGATATGCATCACAACAAAACCAACGACAAACTCCACAAGTCCACGATAATAGAAAACTGGCAAGCAGAATTATAGCAATAACGAAATTCACATATACAGATACAAATCCAAAACCATAGATATGCACAAAAACTCCACAACTAGAGTTATAACAATTGTTCACTGATACAAACAAAATCCAAAATCATACATCCAAATACAATCCAAAAACTATATGAAGTAAAACAACAAAATACTCCTCCTGCTGTGAGATGGGGCAGTCTGACAAAACTCCAAGCTTCACAGGATACATTCCTATCTGTTACTTGGGGAGGAAGAAAGGAAACCCTAGGGTTTGGATGGTGAGTATAAAATACTCTGTGGATAATCAGACAGATAGTGTATGCTCAAAAGTATATATGTGAGAGCAAAGGATATACAACAAATAACAGTAATCAACAAGTGATCAGTACCAATAATGAACTACAAATAAAGGAATATCAACAATAATCTTGTTGGTAGCATATAGTCTATAATGAATCTCATAAATGCAGTAATCTATATGAATGACAATGTCATACGGATGCATCAACCAATTAACAATTAAGTATACATCTCACATCTAAATGTAGTATATACGGTCCAATACATATATATTAAGCACACAATATAGCATATGCATGATGCAACTACCCACACTTGCCCTAGTACTCACGTATATATGACGCTGGGGGTGTCCGGCATCACACTACCATAAATCCAATACCACAACAAAGTAGCCTGGTGATAAATCGGTAAGTAGCCATGTATAGATACATACATCCTATGACCAATGCCTGTACTCCATACTCGTCTCTGAGTACCACCCTTCTACGGTGACCAGGACACAGGACATTGACTCGGCTGTGATTAGGCCATACAACCACTATCCCTCGATGGTTCAATGAATAGGGAATTCCTAACCACCTATTCTATAACTTGTCACTACTAGGCTAACTATCAATGACGATTTACCCACAACATTAGAAAATACAATCGTCACATCACACTATGTATGATGTGATGATCAAGCAATAATAACCAATATTTTACCATGCTAAATTAACATGCATAAGTAATAGGATCTCAACTGATCACCGGTATCATAAACCAGAGATAATCAACAATATTCAACATATATAACAAAGGGTCTGTACAAACAACAATATAGATGTCATATAAGATCAATCGAATCAAGGACAAACATAAAATCAACAGGAGTATGACTAAGGTATCCAACCAACAATAATGGAAAGGTAACATGCACTAGAAAAGAATCACTCTATAGTGACCAAGTACAGGGATCACCCACCTGATAGAACGAATCGTCGAAATAAGAACGTTCTTAACCTAATCGTCGAAATATAGCCCTCGTATGTCGTGGAATCAATCAATCAAGGTCCTATAAATACAATAAACAACATTCACCACTAATCACATAGACCTTAGCCAATTCAAGATCTAACACTTAACCTAACCAAATTCCAATAACACAACTCGGCCGGATTAACCCAACCAAGTCCAATTAACCCCATTAAACTCATTCTCTAATTAACCACAGCTGAATCTAAATTAACCTAACCAAGTCACCACTAATCACATAAATCCTTAGTAAATTCAAGATCACCTATAATTAGATTTAACTCAACTAACCCACAACAACAGATCAGTCCACTCTAACCGAATCAAACACACAAGAACTCTCCACTAGATCCCACATCAAGACCAGACCGATTCCAAACACACAGGACAGAATGGCGTCGATCAACTGATGAGCGTAGGTCACATATGATTTTTAGCCTTGTTTAATGCTCATCTACTTGTAATTCATTGCATATGATCTACTTTATCACACCTTATTCCTTTATCATTATATGTTTCTACTCTTTTGCTCGGAGATATGCTCTTCGTATACTTTTGATTGACAGGATGTGATTTAAAACTAAAATGATGTATATTTGATGGTGGAACAAGAAGTGGTGAAAAGAGACTCGCATTGATCATGGTCATCATCACGGGCGGGTCTCTTACGCAGCAAACTTGAGGAAATAGAGGAAAAGGACTCCTCAACTAAGTGTCTATTGACACAACAAGAGGAAATCAAGTTGTGACACAGAAGACTGGGTCACACTCATATTAGACTTATCTAAAAAATGAGTCAAAATGACTTAGTAAAAGGACTACCCAAGTTAATCTCCTTAGAAAATGTAGTTTGTAATGCTTGTCAACAAGGTAAACAAACTAAGTCAACTTACAAAACAATCAACCAAAATCAAACTAACTTAATACTTGAACTATTACACTTAGACCTCTTTGATTCACATGAGACTAAGTCACTAACCGAAAACCTGTACTGCTTAATAATAATAGATGAGTACTCTAAGTTTACATGGGTAAAATTCTTGAAATCTAAAGATGAAACATTTAAAAAATTCATAAATTTATGCAAGATCCAACCTTAGAAGTTGGAACTAGGTCAGCCTATAGAAACCTAAGTCAAATAGCGTTAATTTCCAGTGGAGAACCAAAAACCATAGAAAAAATTAACTCTATGAGACCCTGATTGGATAATAGCCATGTGTAGGACCGGAAATACGCTAGAGGGGGGGTGAATAGCGTATTTTAACGCTTTTCGATATTCGATAAAACTTTGCGTGCGGAAGCGTAAGCGAAAACTCGATTTGCAAGAATAAAGAATAAGTGCAGAAAATAAATTACTCGTTTGTTTTTACTTGGTTCACAGCGCAACGCTGCTACTCCAAGGCCCACGGTCTTCGACCGTTTACTTTGGGCAATCCACTAAGATACTTGCTCCTTGCGGTAGCAAGTATATCGAAAACCAGTTACAAAACTCGATTACAATGAAAACAATTGGAATGACAATACAATCTTTTGTTACCGACTTTTCGCGCTCCCCGGAGTGTGATTTCGGCGTCTCGGTGTTCGTTGAAGTAGCTTGAAGCAGGCTTGGCACCGACGTCGAAGTTTGGAAGCTTAACGGTCGCGGGGAAGGCGTTTGATCGCGAAGAAAAGTTGTGTCTCGGCTGCTGCTCGCGACTGCCTTATATAGTCGAGCTGAGTCGACTCAGATTGCCATCTGGGTCGACTCCAGCCGACGTGGCAGATAAAACTTTATCGCTTATCCCTCCTGAGTCGACTCTGGCTTGCTTCTGGGTCGACTCCAGTCGCGGTGGCGGCGGTGGCGATAACTTCTTGACCTGAGTCGACTCAGAACGCCATCTGAGTCGACTCCAGCTCCGCTGGCGACGACTTTGACGCGCAGACTTCCGGATTTGAGCTGACTAGGCTGGAGTCGACTCCAGAACCTATCTGAGTCGACTCCAGACCCAAAAATCAGAATTTTTGGACCGGAGTTAGCTTTTATCGAGCTCTTCTTTCCTGCACAACAAGTTAGCTCGAAACATGATAGTTAAAGAACCGGTCGGTTCACCGAACCGGCTTCGAGTCTTAACTTCGGATCTCCGGTGAGATCCTGGGTTAGACCGGCGCCTACTGTTCCTCGTAGGAACGCGTCCTCACCCACTCCCCTCGGGAGAATTTACCTGATGCCAACCAAGTCCTCCTGACCTGTTGGACTTTTGCTCGGCTCTGTCGTTGCCCCCCAGGACTTGAACGCAACTGATCCTCCTGATCAGTCCATTCTTTTCTGCAACTTGGTCCTCCTGACCAAGTCCATCTCATCTGCAACTTGGTCCTCCTGACCCAAGTCCAGATCTTGCCTGGTGCACGTTGACTCTGCCAAGTCTTCTTGCCTAGACACACTAGGACTTAACCTGTTTCTCTGCAAACTCATTTCAATCTGGTTAGCTAAACCACATACTTAACTTGATCCTAGTTCCATAATCAAAACACAGGTTTGACCTGCTAGTGCTTCCTGCACTAACAATCTCCCCCTTTATGCACCCATAGTTTGATTTGAATCCATAAGAATGTTGTTAGCCTATGCGGCTCATAAAGGATTCAAGCTCTATCAGATGGACATAAAGTCTTCTTTCTTGAACGGGTTCATAAAAGAAGAAGTCTATATAGGTTAACCACTAGGGTTTGAAGATAAAGACCATCTTGATTATATCTTCAAACTCAAGAAAGTCTTATTGGACTAAAACAAGCACCTAGGGCATGGTATGAAAGATTATCAACATATCTAGTTTCCAAAGTCTTTCACCAAGGACAAATTGACCCTTTCCTATTTGTTAAGATGGTAGAAAAAGACTTCTTCATAGCTCAAATTTATGTGGATGATATCATTTTTGGATCAATTAATACTAAGTATTTGAAAGAATTTGTAGAATTAATGAAAAATAAATTTGAAATGAGTTGGGTAGGGGAACTCCACTTTTTCTTAAGGTTACAAATAAAACAAACCAAAGATGATAATTATATTTATCAAACCAAATACTCAAAAGATCTAAAAATAAAATTTAGAATGGAACATTCAAAAGATATAAAAACACCAATAGCAACTAACACAACCATTGATAGTGATTCAAAAAGAAAGAAAGTAGACTTAAAATATTATAGGAGCATAATAGGCAGTCTACTATACCTAACTGCAAGCTGACCTGATATTCAATTTGCAGTGGGTATGTGTGCTAGGTATCAATCAAATGCTAAGGAATCCTACTTAACAACAATAAAAAGAATACTAAGGTACGCACATTAAAGGAACACTTAATATAGGATTGTGGTATCCTAGAAATAGTAACTTTGACCTAGTAGGATACTTTGACTTAGACTAAGCTGGTTGCAAACTAGACAGAAAAAGTACAAGTGGAGGATGCCAGTTCTTGGTCTATATCTAGTCAACTAGTGTAGTGGAAAGCAACAATGTGTTGCATTAATGATGCACACATTAACTGATTATAATTTGAAGTATCATAACAACAAGGTGTTAATTGATAACATTAGTTTAATAAATTTGACCAAAAACCCAGTTCACCACTCTAGAACAAAGCACATAGAGGTTAAACATCACTTCGTTAGAGATCATGTCGCTAAGGGAGAGATTGTACTCAATTATATTGAGTCCAAATCTAACTTAACAGACATATTCACTAAATCTCTATCCGAGTCCGAGTTCAGTACAATCAGAAGGCAATTAGAGTTATACTTGGTATAATAAGATAAATGTTTCTTAATTTTCAAAAACTCATATTTTCAAATCTATTATTACTTAGTTGTTCAAAACTATTTTAAAAATTTTATTTTAAGTTTTTTTGAAAAACTTAGTTTCAAAATTTAAATTTTAAAAGTAAGAAAAGAATGTTTTAGCCTTAGTCTAGATTTCTCCCCTAGAAATCATGAACCTATAGATCTAGGTTAAGCATCTCACAAAGCACACTAGATAACTTGATTGTGTATTGTGAAACCTAGAATGGTGTGAGATGCATAGGATTCTAGCCTAAGTTTCAGATGCTTAAGTCTATGTATCGAATTAAAGCTTGGGCTATAAACACAAACTATGAATCAAGTTAAGTGTTCCTGCTTAGCATAAGCTAACTGGAATGATACACTTAAACTTAACTAACTGTGTGAAGCTACTATCCCTTTGTAGTTAGCTAAAACCTAAGTTGGGCTCGTGTCCAAAGAGTAATTTTTTTGTCTAAGTATTTTTTAATATAACATGCTTGGACTCATACTATATATTTTATTTATTTTTTATTATGTCAAAGGGGGAGAGATACATACATAATTTTAATTTTAAAATTTTTTCCAAGTATCAAAATTTTTTTCTAAAGTTAAAAAAGACTTGAATGGTTTTGTATCAAGTTGATCAAAACTAAACCATATCAAGTTCAGGGGGAGAGAAAAATAAAATTTCAAAACTTTATTTTTTTCTAAAGTACAAATTCAGAGGGAGTCTTAGAAACAGAGGGAGCTAGAAAATTATTATTACATGTTGCATTTGATGGGAAACACTAGAAAATCCGTTCCGGTGAATTCTTGCAGAATAAAATTTTTTTCGGAAATGGATTTAAGTTGCCCTCATAGTCGATCAAACAAAGTTTGATCGACGCATTTAGATCATTGGGCTCTTGTGTTTGGTTTACAGAATCCAAGATAAAAGGAACAATTTATTTAAAGCGGAAACAATAAATTTGTACCTTTTCTTCGGGATGTCTAGAAGGAGTAGATGACCCCTTGATCTTCTGCTGTATATCCTCTCCTCTTCTCGAACATTGTGTGGACAACGATCCTTCGAGATTTCTCCACCAAAACTCTTCTTCCGATGGCAAACAAGCAAGGAGTAAGAACCCTCCTTTCCTTCTCTTCTTTCTCTCCTTCCTTCTTCTTCTTGCCGCCGGCCCTAAAGGGGAAAAGGAGCTTGGAGCGCCGACCCTAGGAGCAAAGGGAAGGAGGAGGAAGTTGGGGTGGGCGCCGGCCCTAAAGAGGGAAAGGAGGAAGAGGTTGGGCGGCGGAAAAGCAAGAGGGAGAGCTTTAAGGGGTCGCTGACCACTTCAAGGAGAAGGGAAAATATTTCTCCAAGAACTTAATTCTCTCCTCCTCTTGCAAGCCCTCCTTTATATAGCTAAGCCATCATGGAAATTTAAGAAAGATTCTAATAAATTTTCTTATCCAGATTTAGTTAGAAAAAATCTAATAAAATCTTTAAGAAGAATTTATTAGAAACAATCTAATAAACTTATCTTATCTAGATTTATTTAGAAATAAATCTCTTAATAAGATTTTATTAGAAAGAATCTAACAACCTTATCTTATCTAGATTTACTTAGAAATAAATCTTTTTATAAGATTTTATTAGAACAAATCTAATAAAATCCAACGGATAAGATTTGTTATCTTTTTAATAAGTTTCTATTATATTAATTTTGTTCTTATCTTTAACAAAATCTTTTAATTATATCTCGCTAATATTTAATGAGATTCTATAATTAATATTTTGTTAATTTAACAAAATTAATTCACAAAATTTTATAATAAAATTTTGTACGAGAAGAGACGAAATTTCTTAGCGAAAATTCTTATAAAAATTTCTTTCTTATCCGAATTTTTCTGGAAAAATTCTAAATAAAATTCCAAAATTTTCTTTTATAAATAGAATTTCCTATCCAAAATTTCTCACAGAATTCTTTTCAGAATTCTTTCAGAATTCATTCGGACGTCTTCTAAGAATTCTTTTGAAGGTCTCCAAGAGGTCTTCAAGAATTCTTCCGAAGGTCTCCATGATTATATAGTCAGTAACTGATAACATGGTCTTCTGTGTGTGACTCCACACACCATGTTCATCTACAATATAAATTAAGTGGACAATTGCATAAAAACTAAATGCAAACATTGACCAAAAGTAATTCTCATTTCAGAATATTTATTTACATAGATAACTAGGATTCTTGTATACACCCAACAACATTAACATATTTCATTACTTGCATGAATTAATTATTTTTCTATCAATATCAAAATATTTTTTCTTAATTTGAAACTTGGGTTGTCATAATCAAAAAGAAAGAGATTGTTAGGGCGGGGAGCAGAGATGATCGAACCTTAGTTTTTGATAATGACATGTAATATCCTAGAAATTTTAGGGTTAGAACTAATCAGATTAAAGGCTAAGTCTTAATTGGTTTGAATTAACTGGGTTCATGATGGAAGAGAGTTTTGTCAAAACGGACGTAATGAGAAAATTAATCTTATGAAGATGAATCGAACAAAACTAGTTTGGATCAAATCGGAGGTCATTTGGTTAGTAACCAAGCGAATCAATTATTAGAGGAAACCTTAAATTTTAAACCGATTTAGCCCAAACTCAAACCCCAATTTGAGATTACTGTTACTCCTCGTTAAAACTAGTTTTTCTTTCCTTTTCTTCATTCCGCGTGATTGATCCGCGATCCCTTCCTCGCACGCACGTTGACCGCGTCCGTCGCCGAGTCCTCCGTCGTTTTTCTCACACCGACGAGGGCTATAAGACAAAGGTAGCCAAAACCCTAGCCGCCGCAGAGCAGTCCACCGCCTCCTCCTATTTTTCCTTCACGCGAGGCCGCATCGCGCCTCGGTCGCGATCCCCTCCTCTGCCCTACTGCCGCACTACCGCACCGCCGCGCCTCCTTCCTCTGCCGCCGCTCGATGCCACACAGGACCATCGCCAAATCGCATCCGCCAGGAATCGCAAGGAAGACCGCCGCACCCTTCCTATGCCGGAGAAGAAGAAAACCAGCAGCGATGTCGCTGCCCTGCCACCGCGCCTCCTCTCCCGCGATCCCCTACCGACCAGCGTTGCCTTCTTCATCGAATTGAAGCTGGTTCTGGTAGCAAGAACAGAATCGAAGCTTGATTTCTAGGGCAACGTATCTGATCTGAGGTAAATTTGCATTTTTTGAATCTGATTTAGATCCCTGTTTAATTAGGTTCCGGTGAGTGATGGTGATCGGGATTCCTTGGATTTAAGTCCTATTCTATTTGATTAGAGATTGGGTTCCTCATAAGGAGGAGATCTTCCCTTGCATTGAATGAAGATTGAAGGAGGGAGGCTTGATAATTGAGTGATCACTATCCTTTCTTATCTTGTTCTTATATCGAGAAAAAGGGAAGCAGTGGGTGAACATGTTAATTCTTTTCTTCTGTAAAAGGTGGACAAGCATAATTCTTGATTTATGTCAACCAACACCAACTTGTACGATCATTTTATATGCCACTTTGTACCAAAATCTTATTGTGTTGGCAACCACTAATACTTGGGCCTAGAATGACAATATAAACCTTTGCGTGGTTTCTAGAAAAGATAAGAATATTCCAAGAATGATTGTGTGCTCCGATAGATCATAAAATGTAGGAAATTTGATTAAGATAATCACACATGTAGGCTGGGTTCTTGATTAGTAGCTTATGTTTTGGGGATGAACAATTAACCTTAACATGCCATCATTGAATAGAATTTGCGAGTATTGTTAACTAAAAAAAAGTATCCATGTTAAGTTCTAGTTCATGCTGTTAGAGATTCTAGATCCTCATTTGATAGATAACCATAGGTTTGTTAATTTTGGATGACTTAATTAATAGTTTATTAAGTTAATAAATGATTTAATTAGTAATTAGGGTTAGTATTTGATTAATCTATTTATTAGGATTTATGGTCCTATTAGAGTTTAGAAGTTGAGCAGGGATTGGTTGACATGAGTTCTAATGGATTTGGGTTAACCCTTGATCCGGTTAAGGTTAACTCGAGTTAAGTGGGCTTGGTTGGGTTAATCCGACCGAGTTGTGTTAATTTAATTTAATTAGGTTAATCAGATTGAGTTGTGATAATTGGACTTGGTTAGGTGAAATTCGGTTGAGATGTGAGATTCGGTTGGGGGTTTACTTAGGCGTGAAATTAATATAATATTATATTAAGAGGGCGTTGCATTTTGTGTAATTGTAGGACCTTGATTTATAGATCCTGTTATACGAAGAGGTTCTGATTTTGACGTGTATCACACCAGGTGGGTACTCCTGTGCTTGGTCAACACAGGTCTTCTTTTCATAGTTATCATATTTCTATTCTTATTACATTTGTGGCTTAATTCGTTGCTTGATACTTAATGTTGACCTTGATATGATCTATTTATCCTCAATACAATCTCATTAATTGTTAATCTGTAATAACTTATCATGATTAATGTTGGATATATGTTGATAGATGTAATAATTATTTATTGAACTGAGCATGCATCATAACATGTTGTTGTTGTTGGCTCTCACTAGACTATTGATGATAGTGGTACAGTGAGAGCATTATAGCACTGTGTGGGTGTGATTAGGACTAGCTAGATAGCTCTCCTGGGATACTGCCCCTCCCCCTCGCGTGTAGTCGATCTGTTGTTGGAGCAGGTGACTCCTGTCGTGCCCCCTAGTTCATTGTGTAGGTGTCTGGGGATGTTGAGTGTAGATAGTGACATTTTGTCTGCTCCCTACTCACGTGTAGTTGTCTGTTGTTGGAGTGTGTGCAGTTGTCCTGTCGTGCGTCTCAGTTCATTGTGTGGGTGTCTGGGGTGGCGAGCTGATAGTGACCATGCATATTGTCGTATGTTGCATGTGCGCATGTAGTTGTTGGTAGTTACTGCATTTATGGTTGTTGTACTTGTTTGATATATGGTTATTGCATGGTGTGACATTACATGCATTGTTTACATTTACATAATTCCTATTATCTGTTAGTTGTTCATTGTATATTGACTTTTTTCATTATGTATCATTCGCTGAGACTGTATACCTTTGATATCTATATTTATATCCTTATGTTGTTCACTTCTGTCTAGTACCCACTGAGTATTTTTATACTCACCACCCAGACCTTGAGATTTCCTATCTCCTCAGGTAGTAGATAAGGATAACGAAGCTTGAAGTTCTGCCAGACTGCCCCCATCTCACAGCAAGGTGAAGTTGGTCTTCCTCGTGTGTTTTTGGATTGTTGAGTACTTCATATGATTTTTATTTAAATTTTAATTGGTTGTGTAGTTCTGTATTGTTTCCAATGTGTGGTTCATGGAGTTTGTCATTGAATTTTTATTGTGAGCACTATTGTGGTGCTTTAGCATTTTCGTTGTTGTATGTGGATTTGTTGTAGTAGTGGATGCATGTGTATATGTAGTTTTGGCCGTGTGGGCCCTTGTGTATGTATGTTGGATTGTAGTTATGGCCGTGTGGACCTCTGTCTTACGATGTATTAGGGGAAAGTTGAATTGTTACAGAGGTGATGCTGCTAAATTTTTCGGGCATCCGTCTCTCGGGACGTGACATGGCAAGAGGTTCAAGTTAAGTGTGTGGTGTTTATTGATGAGCTAATCTAAGTGTGCAGGTAGTACATGAAAGTCCTAGTTAAGGCTAGGCAGAGGCAAGTCCTGGTGGAGGTTAGGTAGTGGAAGTCCTGACTGAAGGCTAGGCAGACCTAACTTGAAGAGTTAGGTGGAAAGTCCTGATTTGGAGAACTTGGCAAGAAGACTTAGCAGATCAAGTGCACCAGGTGGAAGTCTAAGCTGGTCAGGTGAATCAGATGCCTAGCAATGAAAGTTTAGATAGGTCAGTTGCACCAGATGTCTAGCAGTGGAAGTCTAGGTAGGTCAAGTGGACTAGATATTTAGCAAGAAATCCTAGGGGCCGAGGATCGAGGCTAACTAGAAGTCCAACAAGTCTAGAAGACTTGGTTAGCAAACAGGTAAATTCTCTCGAGTGGAGTGGGTAAGGACGCGTTCCCAATGGGGAATAGTAGACGTCGATCTGACCTAGGATTTCATTGAAAATTCAAAGTCAAGACCAAAACAGTTGACAAACTGTTTAACTTTTCTTTTATACTTTATCTTTTTGCTAACTTGTAATATAGGAAAGGAGGGGTTGAAATTTTATTTTACGTGCCCTTATCTGGATGTAGGTGATCGGACTCCAGGCACTCGGATAGGATTACAAGCGATTGGACGTCAGCGGAACGGGGCCAGCGAAGCTGTGAGGTGGCAGAGAACTAGTGGTCGGGACACCTCAGCTTCTAGGTGCTCGGATCGGTTCCAGGCGCCCTGGATCTGGATAGGCGTTACGGAGTCAAGGTTTGATCCGGAACTTCCACGTCAGCATACATGCACCCGAAAAGGGATACAGGTGCTTGGAAGTGTCGAGTCAACAATGCCGATGGCGGATCGACAGACAACGTGGAGACGCCTGGAATGGCTTCTAGCGCTAGGAGAGCCTAATAAAAGAGCATCGAGGGAGACCCCTCAATGCATCATTCTACAGACAAGCGATTTAAGCACACGTCAAAATGAGACCTGCATAAACAATATTACGAAGTCATATTATCTAACCAAGATAATGAATATAATTATATTGAAAGCTAAATAATCAATTATATAGACCAAGCTCAATTATGACTAAGAAAATAATATTAGTAATTTTGAATGGCCATTGACTCGGTAGAAAGATAAATCATTAGAAGAAGCTTGACGGTCAATACATATGCTAAAAGTTTCTAGATAATACACTAAGTTGAATTGAATTGCTTGATAATGAGGTTGTAGAAGTTCCCTTGTAATCTTGTAATATGGTGTACTTGGTTGCAAATGTCATCTATATTACCTCATATGGATTCAGATTCTAGTGAATTCTTTCACTACATATAAGTATAATTTTGGTTATAAGTTTTTGATAATTTCGTAGTAGTTTTTTAAGATGAAACATGATTGTTGAACAAGACCTAATTACCCTTCAACTAAAATGTACGTTATAGTTCACCAAACTCTATGATCTGCTTTGGTAATTTGTTATCACATACGTCCTTTCCTCCTAAATAAAATCTATGTGATATCATGATTATCTTTTAATTAGCTTATATTCTTACTGAAGTAATTCTTATTAATGATTTTATTCTATTGTGCTTTGAGATGTTATGAGTCTACGTGGCAGTGTTTAGGAAATCAAACTTGTAGAAATGATCTGCTAGCTATCAAACATGTAAATGTTGGTAGTCAAATAACTTTATGACTATATTATTGTGCATGTCAAACATTAATAGAAGACAACCAGTTATTTGCTATATCTTTTACTAATAGTTTGTTAAAATAATAATCCATGCTATGTTATAAGATAACCTATTATTGCACCAAAGCCACCATAGTGTTAAGAGTTTGGATAGCATTAGGTTGTTCAATAAAAAAAACTATGGGGTTCTGAATGTATTGACTGTTGATTATCCTCTAATATGTTATTTATGAATTGTAGAATGTAATTTTTCACATATAATTTGTCTTTTTCTGTTAAGTGAACTACTTTGATAGTTTTTTTATTAAAAAATCAAAAGGCTAACAGTCCAAGCTAAACTAGTCTAGCAATAACATTAGATAAAAAATTCATAATAAAAAACTCTCAGCTCTAGTTGTCTTAAGCCTCATCGACCTCTATTCACAAATCAATTGGCAATGCTATCAAAAGCATAATAAGATCTTCATTCTGCCACTAATTCTTCTCCATAACTTCCTCATCAAAAGCATTATGTCACTCGGGCTACACATGCTCCTAATGCCACCAACTAATGTCAAACAACCTTCCAACAATTTTATCAGACAGGCTTCTACGAAGCAAATCAACTACACTTTGCTGAAGAAACTTATCAATTATCTTTGACACTAGATCTTCCTAACCCCCTGATTTACTCTATGCCAAAATACCATCCGGTCAACATCGTTGTTCATCAGCCAGCTAGCCTCCTCGGGCCACCGGGCAGTCGGCTAGTGCCCTTAGCAGTCGACTGGACTGATCGGCTAACCCAGACCCAACCCAACTGGTTGGCCTGCCTCAGCTAGTGCTAGGGTCGCCTCAGCGGCCGACCAACCTCAGCGGTCAATCGGTCAGCTAAAACAATATGTCGGTCGACCTAAGCGGCCGCTAGCTAGCCAAATCGGGTATCGACAGCGAGAGGGGAGAAGAGGGGAGGGGAAAAGAGAGAGAGGAGAAGAGCTTACCGAGTTGCACAGTTGCCTAACTCGTCACCATCATCGTCGCAATCGTCGGAATTGGGATAGGGATCGTTGGATCAAGGAAAGAGGAGAGGAGATCGAAAAATTAGGGATCGGGGGAAAAGAAAAGATCGCGATCGGCTGGCCTAAAATTAGGGTTCTTGGCGATGAATTCATATTCGTCGTCATTTTTGTCACAATTTGGCTACCAATCCGTGATTTGTCATAAAAATTGTCGATCAATCTGTAATTCATCGCAAAAATTGCTGACAAATCAAGGATTCATCGTCAAATTGCAATGACTTTTACGATAAACAAAAATTTAGAGATGATTTTCACGACGAAAATTATTACATTGTTAATTCCATAACTAAATTATTTTTGTTGTCAAATTCGTCATCAATTTACGATGAAATAGAGTTTATTACTAATTTCATCGTCAATTTATGATGAAAATATTTCATCACTAAAATTCATTATTAATAATCTATATTTTTGTAGTATAATAGCCCTAATAGTAAGTGACATGCACATGACAAAATATACATATCAGCCTATGAGAAAATTGTTCATCAAAACAAACTTTTTGGGCAAAACAATTCTAATATATCTCTCTAGTGGTGTTCACAAGCTCAACATGGTAAAAAATAATAATAATAATTTTTAGACTGCAAGTTGATTTTCATAAAAACTTTTGTAATTAAAAATTCCATGCAATTCAGTTTCTTATTCAACTTTTAAATTAGTTTGCATGATATTTATAAATTAGTTTGCACGATCAAAACTTGTATAAAATGCTTGCAAGTTGATTTGTAAATCGTCTTGTAGTAAAATATTTCATGAATAAGTTTTTTTAGTGGTGTTGGTAAACTAAAAAGTATCAAAGCCTCAGAATTTTAGGCTGTAAGTTAATTTTCAAAACTAACATAAAGTTCATAAAGAATGCTTACAATCTAATATACAAATCGACTCGCAATGAAATTTTCATCAAAAGAAGTTCTTTTCAAAAAACGAAACTAGATTTGCCTTTCTAATGGTGTCAACAACCTCCAAGCTCCAACTGACTAAATACTTTGATTTTTTAAAACACAAGTTGACTTGGAAGTTTGAACTTTAAATAAACTAGTGGTGTATTCTATTGCATGTTGTGCAATGACTATTAACTTCGCGAGTCGTTAATATAGGTGGGGGTGTTTCGACATTGCTTTAAACTCTAGTTTATGTGCGGCGGCGGCGGTGTGGCAGGATTTTCATTCCTTCGCCGAGCATCTAGTGAAGAGGTGGATACTAAGCTCACACAAATTTTCAAGTCACAATTTTATTGTTTTATTTGTTACCATACGTGAGAAGCTACCATGTACAGTTTTGTTTGTGTAGGTATCGACTTATTGATGCAGGTGTAGTAGTAGGTTTTGATTTGATTCTTTTCATCTCGTATCATGAAAAATTCAAAAGAAATTTAAAAAATATGGAGTTTAATTTGAAAGGTTAGTCATAGAATTTCACTTAGAACAGAGTTCTTACATTATGCCACTGGGAAATGAAAACATAGCTCTTTGTTTTCCTCAACACAAAACAAATTCCAACTACTTTTTCTCCCTTCTTTAACAAGGAACATTATGTTTGATCTTCTGTTTCGTATAAATCAACAATATCAATATGAGTACCTAACTATTACTACACTAGGCGCTACACGATAAAAGTGAATGGTTTGCCGCTCTCCGTTTGTCTAAATATTTTCTTTTCTGGCTCTCCGAACAAGAAAGACTTGCTGCTCCCCATCTATCTAGATATTTCCTCCTCTTGCTCTCTTTCAAATAAAATTCTATCTTTTTGAGATCATCAATGCGCTCTCCGTCAGTTAGCAAAGCACATCAACGATACCTCACGTAGTCAGTGTTATAACTATTACTACTCTCGGTGCAATATAATAAAAGAGAATGGTTTGCTGCTCTCCATTTGTCTAAATATTTTCTCCTCTTCGTCTGTCGAACAAAAATTGCTTGCAATTCACTTAATATCAATTAAACAGAAAATACAGTTAAATTTTAATCATGCTATCATAGATAGGGAGAAGAGCCTGCAATTCACCAAAGTTGAAGGAAGCAGAAGCATCGCTTGAGGTTGCCATGGCAATGAGAGTTGAGAAGAGACTTCTTGGATTTAGTTGATAAGTTAATGGCTTTTGCCTGATAGATAGGGATACATTATGTTTGTTAATTTTGTAATTTTACCTATTGTTGCGTGCCTCGGTTTGGGATTGTTTGTGTCGGAGGAACGATCACAGACGGAAAGCTCCTAGTTTCCACAAACCAAATCCTCCGATTGCTGGTGTTCTTTCTCTTCTCCCCGACGCAACACTTCTGGAACGGATCCATAGCACTGCCTCTCCTTTCTCACGCTGGCTTCTGAACTTGGACGCAACCACTCAACCACATAGGTTTGCTCTCTTCTCCTCTTCGCTAATCATGCAGCAGGGCTTTCCCTCTCCCTTTAATAGGGAGAGGTTGCGTTCTCCACGGAGTGCACAACGTGCACTCC
Organism: Curcuma longa; assembly: GCF_044706935.1. Taxonomy (NCBI): domain Eukaryota; kingdom Viridiplantae; phylum Streptophyta; class Magnoliopsida; order Zingiberales; family Zingiberaceae; genus Curcuma; species Curcuma longa. The sequence continues at coordinate 16,366,134 of NC_133862.1, read as the reverse complement.
GTGGCGAACGTGATGGTAGT
>NC_133862.1:16357355-16366014 GCF_044706935.1 Curcuma longa | reverse complement strand
AACCCAATTAATCAAAAATAATTGGCCCAAAATTAACAGCCCATTAAACATGCTCCCATGTTTCATTTGTACTTTTTTAAAAAAATTTATACTGTGCTAAGATTTTAATTAATTGGGTTTAAAAAAAACTAGCCCAATACCAATTAATTGGGTAAAGGCTTCTTTGAACAAGAAGCCCAATTAACCGTCTCTGTTTTTTTTATTAATGAAAAAAAATATGCCTAAAAAAAAACTTTCCATCATTTTCTGTTGCCGCTGAACTCCTTCTCTGTTTGATCTTTTTTTTCCAAATCTGTGCCCTAAGCACACTGCCGCTTCTCCCTCCGCCGCCGCCTCTGCCATCCCCTCCGGTGCCAACCCTTGCCGGCACTAGCCCTACCGGCTACCGAAGACGGATCCTACTTAATTGGGCTAACCCAATTAATCAAAAATAATTGACCCAAAATTGACAGCCCACTAAACATGCTCCCATGTTTCATTTGTACTTTTTTTTAAAATTTATATTGTGCCCAGATTTTAATTAATTGGGCTTAAAAAAAACTAGCCCAATACCAATTAATTGGGCAAAGACTTCTTTGAACAAGAAGCCCAATTAACCGTCTCTATTTTTTTATTAATGAAAAAATATATGCTTAAAAAAAAACTTTCCTACATTTTCTGTTGCCGTCGAACTCCTTCTCTGTTCGATCTTTTTTTTTTAAATCTGTGCCCTAAGCACACTGCCGCTTCTCCCCTCCGGCACCGCCTCTGCCATCCCCTCCAGCGCCAGCCCTTGCCGGCACTAGCCCTACCGGCTACCGAAGACGGATCCTCCCACGTCAGAGCCTCAAACGGATCGAGGTTCATTCGTGCGAAGACAGCGCCAAGGCCTTGCTTGTCGCCGACGCCAGCCTCGCCCGCGTTAGCCTGGGCACTCTGCTGACCGAAACTATGACAGGCAGTTAGAACAGAGAAATCACTGTGATTTCTCTGTTCTTGAGCTTCCATCGTGGGAAACTCAACAGAACAGAAACTTAACAGGTACATACAATTACTGTTCTGATACCAATGTAATTTTACCTGTTGTTGCGTGCATCGATTGAGATTGCTCGTGTCGGAGGAACAATCATGGACGAAAAGCTCCTAGTTTCCACAAACCAAATCCGATCGCTGGTATTCTTTCTCTTCTCCCCGGTGCAGCACCTCTAGAACGGATCCACAGCGCTGCCTCTCCTTTCTCACGCTGGCTTCTGGACTTGGACGCAACCACTCAACCACACAGATTTGCTCTCTCCTCCTCTTCGCTCATCACGCAGCAGGGCTTTCCTCTCCCTTTAATAGGGAGAGGTTGTGTTCTCCATGGAGTGCAGAACGTGCACTCCGTGGCGAACGTGATGGTAGTGGTTAGCAGTTACCAAAACTGCCTACAAATTTAGTTGTGATCCAAAAACATATCTTACAAAATGAGATTCTTTAGCATCTGATCAAAAGACTGATCATGGAGGCTTTGTGGATCATGCATCCTCTTTACTAAGCAAGAAGACAGTCCCATCAAGAAGGATAAGATGAAGATTACGCCACAAGTTTAAACCAAGATAACAAAGAACCAACACTAGTACTGAAACAGAGCAAGCAGATTACACCACCATGCGATTGATTTACAAAGGAAATTTGCCACGGAAAGGGATTTAGCTAGACAGGGTTCCAAATCCCTGATCTCTAGTGTGTTGCTGCAATGGCCGCAGATCCTTCCACCTACACGCGACAGTCCATTGCAGGAAAAATTAACCAGATAAAACATTCAGAATTTAGATAAAACAGTAAGAAAGAAAAGGGGTAAAAACAAACAAATTCAATACCTTGAAGGTTGCACCCCAAACTTCTTCCTCATCCTCTAGGACAGCAGTCACCTTCTGCTTTGGGTTCTCATAGCTCTTGAGGCCTCCGAAGGCGTTTGAGTAATAACATCCTGCAAAGATCCACGAAAAATATGATTAAATTTATTTAAATAATATAATAGAAGATGAAGATCTGTACCTTTAGGGAACGGAGCGAGAGACTTGCCGCACGATCCCTTGAGTAGATCCAGATCTTGAGAGAAGGCAATGCAGCCATCGGCAGTGATCCCCCAGAAGAAGGGCACCCTTCCATCAGGATCCTGCGACACCACGAATTAACCAGTAAAACCATGCATCGACCGGAGGAGCATCGACGAATTGAGGGATGGAGGGGAAGAACGGCGCACAGAGGCGACGAGGACGGAGGAGGTTGACTTGTCGAAGAGAACGAAGGCGAAGCTGCCGGCGAGGTGGGCGAGCATGAAGCTTGGGGGATACGGCGCCCGGTCGCGCAGGGCCCTGTAGGCCTCGATCACCAGCACTGACTCGTCAGCGCTCTTCGACAGCCCGTACTGCTGCCGAAGGCTCCCTAGGTTGGTCAGCAACCCCTGGAACAGGCAGTAGATCTCGTCCTTCGCCGCGAACAACCTGATCAGTCACCCAAGCAGCTTCAGATCACAGTTTCTACTGCGAGGTAATTTCATCGAATTAACTGAACTGATGGATAAGGATTATTGAATCGAATTGGACTCTCTCTTTCGGAACCAAATTTGAGTTGACCGGTCTGTGGATAAGGATGACTGTACTGTGTCCATAGCTTCCCTGTCTCTTTTACCTTAACCTACCGGCCAAATCCCAAACGATCGCATGCCGGTACTCATTAATTTTCTCATAAAACTTAGATTTTCCACAAACAAAATTTTATTTGCAACTCTAATTCTCTCAGATCTATGGAATATGTGGCTTTTGATCTTTGCCTGTGTGGCTTTCGATCTGCCGCTTAGACCGTGGAAGTGGGATCATGCAGTGAGGGGGGAGGGGGGGAGACTGACCTGGGGGAGAAGGGAGATTGGTTGCCGTGGGAGTAGGCGAGGTGGCCCAGGCCGGCCAGTTGGATGGACACCGCCGGTGCAGCGGCGGTCAGGAAGCGGTTCACAAGCTCCGAGGCGCGCGTCTTTGGCGACGGCGTCCGGGTGCCGGCAGCCACCAGCTCCGCTGGCACCTCCACCACGTCTCCGCTGAACACACCCAACATCCTGAGAGAAAGAGACAGAACGAAAAGAAGCTACCCTGTCGGTTACCCGGTTTGGGAGTGAAGGAGAGCAGTATAGATGGGGAGTTGGGAGGGAGCGTCTGTCCTGTTATATAGACTCCGTCAAATAAGTTTTTTTTTATATTAATATTAAAATAATTTTATTAAAATTGATAATATTATTTGACTAGTTTAGAAAAAAAGTGGTGAGAGCGAGAGGGACAGTATTGGAATATTAATGTGACTTGATGTAATGATTTGACATGCTTTGTAATTTCATTAAAGTTAAATTGGTTAATCATTTACTAAGAAATGAATTACTTTTATATTTATATATTAAATGAGTAATAATTCATAGCATGAAAAATATCAACATGAATGCAACATGATATTCACATTGACAGTGGATCCCATGCATGTCAGTGGGACCCACTATATGCAATTGTGAGTGTCATGTTGCATTCATGTTGGCATTCTTCATGCTATATGAATTTAAATTATGGGTTAAAATTAAATGAACGTCTATTATTTATAAAATGAACGTTTCTTTTTTAATTAAAATTAAATAAACGCTCGTTAAATAATTTTATCTTAAAAATACTTATTAATTTAGTATTGTTATAGTAATTATCAATAGTTATTACATAAACTACTTAATAGTTATTACAATATATTTAGAATGAATTTTGTTCCGGCCAATTCATCGTGGATGGTTCAGATGCCGGTTCAGAACTGCTGACATGCACGTTCCTCGAAAAGAATTACCAAAAGAGATGAGGGGACCTGAAAAGCACTATAGAAGAGAGTTAGAATGGCGCCGGGGTGAGACCCCGGCAAGCCACTCCAACGTTCAAGTCAGAAAAGAGAAAGCAGAAGGAAAGAAATAGCATGCGTGTACAAAATGAGAGAGAGATAGAGAGAGGGAGGAGGATCCCCTTCTCTTCATACCTGTGGGGTTTATATAGTAGCAGATGGAACGTGATTTTTGGAGATCGATGCATGTGATTGACCTTTAATGCACCATTAATGTGGTAAGGATAATCTTTGAGGGTTTTCGAATATCAAATGGTTCAGATTTGTCGATCTTCATCTGACGGTCTTGTGCATTAGTGTGCAGAATTTTAAGGGGCCAAATTTGGGAACTTAGTCGTCGTCCTTATCCGGATGAGGGATAAATCTGAGTCAAGGAGAAAGGTTCATCTTTTTTGGCCACGTCGGACCAGTTAAGACTTGCCACATCAAATTTAAAATTTAAGATTTAAAGTTTACATCGTATAGAAACTATTAAATAGTCACTACAATATGTAAAAGCTACAATGCAGCTACTACAATATATTTAGGGTGAATTTAAGATTTACACCATATAGAAATTATAAGTAGCTGCTATAATATATAGAACTACCGAATAGCTGGTATAATATATAGAAGCTATTAATAGCTGCTATAATATTTTTATTGTGAGTTTAGAATTTAAGATTTAGAATCTTTGAATAATATTAATATCAAAATATATTTTATCAGTTTAGTCAAAATTATTTAAACTTTATCAAAAATATTTTAAAATAGTTATATAAGTTATTATGTAGTTGCTATAATCCTAAATTTTAAACTCATCCTAAACATATTATAGTATCTATTAGATAATTTCTACATATTATAATAATTATTCAATAACTTCTACACGATATAAATCATAAATCTTAAATTCATCCTAAATATATTATAATAATTATTAAATAAATTATATATATTATAGTAGTTACTCGGTATTTTTATATATTATAGTAGTTACCAACTGCTATGATAGCATTAAATTAAAAAGTATTTTTAAAATAAAATTGATGGAGCGTTCATTTAATTAAAAAAACGTCCATTTGATTCGTCTTTATTTATTTGTCCTTAAATTATCATTTCTCAAATTTCTATATTATTTTACAAAATCAGTAATAATGCAGGGTGAAAATCAAAATCATAAAAAATTGTTATGGATGTGCATTTTGTGATATTAATTTTAGAATGATCTGTCACACATTCATAAAATTAACCTTTAAAAAAAAAAAAAGGAAAAAGACTTGAATCCAAAACTTAAAGTTATGTATGCGTATGGAGCCATTCCGTAGTCCCTATCTCTCTATTGGATCTTTTAACTCTTTCTCAAATTTAAAGAAGATTTAAAGTTGGGCAGCTTTCACTCCATAAAGTAATTAATGGTTATTGTTTTTTTTTTTTTTTGTTTTTGCTTTTTATTAATCGTCTACTTCAATATTGATCACCATACGAGAATTGAAGTCATCAATTTTCAAATAAATTTATAATTTAGATGTTTATGTCACGTCCCGAGAGATGGCTGTCTGAAAAATTTCGACAGCATCTCTCCTGTAACAATTCAACTTTCCTGAATACATAGTAATATAGGGCCCACACAGGCACTCACTATACAATACATGAATAAAAAAAATGTTAAACTATATGAACAAGGCCCACACGGCCACCTACTAATCCAACACATATATTTGAAATAGTAAATCACAATATATAAATCGAAATGCATCACCACCAAGCCAAATATAAACCCACAAGTCTATTATAATAGAAACTACGCAAGCAGAAGTATAACCATATGAAATCCATATAAACGAATACAAATCCAAACCACATATACGAACAAAATTCCATAACTAGAATTCAAACAAGTTCACTGAAACGAAAATGTAAACCCAAACCCATACAAGGTAAAACCACACAACTGAAATACTTCTCCCGCTGTGAGATGACATAACTGGCAGATCTCCTCTAGCATCAGTAGTAATCTCCTATCTACTATCTCGGGAGATAGAAAAATCTCAGAGTTTGGGTGGTGAGTACAAAATACTCAGTGGATAATCAGACAGATAGTGCATGCTCAAAAGTATACATTTTAAAGCAAAGATATACAAAGGAACAACAACAATATCAATCAGTGATCAGTACTAACAGTGAACTACCAATAAAGTAATATCAGTAGTAAATCTATAATGGATTTCATAAAATGCAGTAATCCGTATGAATGACATTAATGACAATGTCACACATATGCAACAAGCAAGAATCAACCAAGTATATATCCAAATACAGTATCAATATACGGGCATATGCATGATGCAACCGTCACACTCGTCCCAGTACTCACATATATATGACGCTAGGGTGTCCGACATCAAACTGCCATAAATCCAACCCTACAATAAAGTAGTCTGGTGACAAAACAGTAGGTAGTCATGTATAGCTCATCAGCATCCTATGGCCAATGTCTGTCCTCCATACTCGTCCCTGAGTATCAGTTCTATACTCTCTGAGTACCTCCATGAGTATCACTCCCATACTCTGAGTATCACCACTCCGCGGTGACGAGAACACAAGACATTGACTCAACGCGTACAAGCCATACAACCACCATCCGTGATGGAAATAGGGAATTCCTAATCACCTATTTTATAACTTGCCACTACAGGCCAACTATCAATGACGATTGACCCACAACATTGGAGATTATAATCGTCACATGCATCATGATGTAATGATCAAGTAACAATAACCAACATCTACTATGCTAAATCAACATGCATCGATAGTAGGATCTCAATTGATCACAGGTATCATAACCAAAGATAATAACAATATTATATGGATAACAAAGGGTTCATACAAGCAACAGTATAGATGTTCATAAGATCAATCAAATTAAGGACAAGCATGGAATACATAGGAGTACAGCTAAGGTATCCAACTAACAACAAACAGGAGTATGATTAAGGTATCCAATCAACTACAAAAGAAAGATAACATGCACTAGGAAAGAAATAACTCTGTATTGACCAAATACAGGGATTACCCACCTGATATGATGCACATCGAAATAAGAACCCCCAAATCCATAAATAGGATCTACAAATCAAGGTCCTGCAAATTATAAAAATAAAACACCCTCTAAATATAATATTATATCAAATTTTTCACAAAGTAAATCCCCTACTTAACTTCCTACTCCACCCTTAATCTCAACCGGATCCAATTAACTCAATTTGGCTAGATTAACCCAACCAAGTCCAGTTAACACCACTCATCACATAAACCCAAATCCAATCAAATCCATGCCACACCTAATCCAATTAACTCAATTTAAGTGTAACATGTACAACTAAAACAAAATCCTATCAGAATTAATCCACAACAAATCATGGTGAACATTCAATAATGGGACAGTATTAAACTTTAAATCAGATTTAACTTAACTAACCCACAATCAACTGATTAACCCATCAAAAGTTCTACAATTCCCAACAGCCAAGCAAAATCTTAATAGCACAACTCCACAATAGATCAACCTTAACCCTAACTCTATCGGTTTTCAACAGCAACAAAATAGTGCCAGATCTGCTGGTTTTTCTTTCCAATTCGATTCCTAAGCCTTCCAGAACACTGAAGACCATCTTGTTAGGATCGGTTGGTTCGCTAGAGGGGGGCGTGAAAGCGTTGTCTCGATTTTTCTTGTTCTTTCTCTGCACAGAGATTAGCGGAAGCAAAAATATAAAAGAGAAAGAAAGAGATCAACGCTAACCTGGTTTGTTTAAGTGGGCTTTACCTCCGCAGAGGTGACTAATTAACCAAGGATCCACACGCACGCACACACCCGATGCACTATGAATCTTCTCCTTCTTGAAAACCTCGAAGGCGGAAAAACCTTTACAACTCTTTAGATCTCCTCAAATATGATATGAATATTGTTTAGGAGGAGAAAGGAAGATTCATAAACTTTTTGGCAAATCTCTTTCCGTTAGATCATCTATTTATATTGGTCGATGATCTGGAGTCGGATTCGGATTCGATTTCTTTCTTAGGTTTAGGTCTTGACTTAAGTTTATGTTTGAGTCTATCCATTTTATCAGGAATTAAGGTTATATCCTTTTTTTGTCTAGATTGGTCTGTTCATGAAGTTCAAAGTCATAAAAACAATTCATCTAATTTTATTATGGATAGGTTTTTAGACACTTTATAGACTCTACTATTGACAGTCATAAGATTGTTCTTAGGAAGGCTTTTAGAGCATACCTAATCAACTCGCGATTATCGACTTGTTCACCGAATACATGAATATCATTCAGGATTTCCTTGAATTGACTATGTAATTAACTTACGAACTCGTCATCCCTTATTTGGATATTTTAAAGATGATTTAGTAATAAGTACTTCTCAACGGTTCGTGAGTCGGCTGAGCCTTCGTGGAGCTCAATGAGCTTTTCCCATAACTCTTTAGCAGTGCTAGAGGGTCCAACTTTACTCAGTTGTTCCTGAGTCAAATCATACTGGAGCGTGGTAGTAACTCGAATATTTGCTTGAGCTTTCTTTTTAGAGTTACTGGTCTAGTAACTAAAGTCAGTTGGCTCACAATTTGAATTTCTATGTAGTTCAAACTCTACCTTGATGATCATCCAATTATCTATCTCATGCATGAGATATGATTTCATCATTCCTTTCTAATAGACAAAGTTATTGTCATTGAATAGTGAAGGACGGGTTGTGTTGTAACCTTCTTGTAAGTCCATTGAGCTTA
>NC_133862.1:16335702-16357255 GCF_044706935.1 Curcuma longa | reverse complement strand
TAGTCGGGATCGAGCTCAATTTTTGGTATCGGATCAGCTCCATCAGCAATTGCCCTCTTCAGGGTTCAACATCTCCTGACTTGGACATAGTCGGGATCGAGCTTAATTTCTGGTCTCGGACCAGTTCCATCAACAATTGTCCTCTTCAGGGTTCAACCTCTCCTGACTCGGACATAGTCGGGATCGAGCTCAATTTCTAATCTCGGACCAGCTCCATCAGCAATTGCCCTCTTCAGGGTTCAACATCTCCTGACTCAGATGTAGTCGGGATCGAGCTCAATTTCTGGTCTCGGACCAGCTTCATTAGCAATTGTCCTCTTCAGGATTCAACCTCTCCCTACTTGGACATAATCGGGATTGAGCTCAATCTATGGTCTCGGATCAGCTCCATCAGTAATTGCCCTCTTCATAGTTCAACATCTCCCGACTCGGACGTAGTTGGGATCAAGCTTAATTTCTGATCTTGTAACAGCTCCATCAGCGATCGCCCTTTTCAGGGTTCAATCTCTTCCGACTCAAATACAGTGGAGACCAAGCTCCTTATGTCCCCGAGTCATCCTCTGGTTCATAAGACTTATCTTACAAGTTCTCCACCGAGTACTCCCGCGTCGGAGTTTTTACGGAGGACAACATTACCAGTACTTAGATAGAAGATTGTGCAAAATAGGGAAACATCTATTGATTCAAAAGGGCCCGAGGGGCAGTACAAAGGTTGAACATTACATTGCATTAATCCCTCCCTTTCCTCTTAGATTTGAGCAGGGGGAACAATCCCGCATGGCACACTTGCTTGAGGGCCCCTTCGAAGCCATACTGCAGCATCCTTACAGTCCTTTCCTGGAATTGCTCCACATACTCTTTAGAATGTAGTCATGCTTCTTTGACAGCTTGCGCTCGGCCGTCTTCTCCTTCTTTGTAGGCCGCTAGCTCGCCCCGAGCATCAGCAAGTAAGCCCTCGAGGACCCTTTGCCCCATCGGTCAAGTCTTCCGCCTGCTTCTTCAGGGCGACCGAGTCCTCGAGTACTCGGGACAGCTCCTTGTCTCGCTGGGCCAGCTGGTCCCGGGCTTGTTTCAACTCTTCCTGCTTCTTGGCCCGAGCCGCCGCTGCCTCTTGCTCCAGGGCCTCCATCTTCTCCTGAGCCTCGAGCAGTTCAACTCGGTAGTGGCTTGCCTCTTGGTAGCTCTTGGTCGCCTCGGCCCGAACGTCGCCTAGCTCCCGGACTAGATCCGCTTCTCGAGCTCTCAAAGCCTGCAACTGCTTCTCCATAGCAGTGAAGTGGTGGTTCAAATGAAGCAACCAGCTGTGCATCTCCAAGTGCTCGACCCAAATCTATGTCAAAAAGAGCAAGGCCGATTAGTTATTAGGTAAAGCAAACTCGAGAAGGAATAAGCAATCTTATCCTCATAAAATTGAAGTTGCTGCAGTAGCTCAGTTCGGAGGTGCTGATTCCACGGAAGGATTCCGGGCCACATATGGCTCAGACTCGGTTCATCATGCCCATTATCTCTTTTGGAGAGACATCCCAACAGAGAGAAGGGTGCATCTGCCAGGATCCGAGTCCGCGTTCCTCCGGACTCCATGCTAGACCCCGGAGCGGAAGAGGCGGGGCGCGCCACCCCGCCAAGCCAGCAGGACTAGATCCTGCTTGTCCTTCAGTGCCGAATGTCGAAGCTGCAGCAATCGGCGTCGCCTCGGACGTCCCTTCATTGGAAGGAGTTGACACTGCCTCTGACGCCTTCTCAGGCCCCTCGGGAACGGGGGTAGGCTCCGCCACTCCCGACTCTGCCGCTGTTACTGTCGCCGATGCCGCTTCCTCTGCGTCTGAGTCTAGGTGGACCACTCCACCCGTCGTCGGCTGCGTTAGGTGCTCAGACTCAGTGGCGAGGCTGGATCTTTCTGCGCCTGTAGCACTCGGGGCAAAGGGAAGGCCCTTGGAGGCGCGCGATTTCTTACGCCGCTTCTCTCCTCTACTGGGAGAATGGGAGCGGTGGTGTGTCTTCTTGGGTCAGGAGGAGGGAGGCTTCGTGGGTCGACTAGCCTCCTCGATCGGAAGCTCTAGTTCTCCCGACCCCTCCTCTCGGGCAACTTGCTTTCCCTGAGTGGAGGTCTCGGGCTTAGCTATCTCCGCCGCATTGCCTTCGGCTCCTTGGGGCTCGGGCGAGTTCGCTCCTTCATGCTCAGGCTCCGGGGCGGCTGCAGAGGTAGTTGGTGTGATCATCGCCTCAAATGAAGCCCGATTCCATTTGAGGAACTTGTTCACGGAGGTGTCCATCCAGAGATCATCTGCAAACAAAGAAAGGAACTTAAATTAGTTCTTACAAAAGCCTGAGTACTATTAAGTCTTACTGAGTGGTTGGGGCAGCTCCGCCTCTATCGGACTCAGACGTCCTTTGTACAGCAGCCTCTCCTTGTCCACCAGCTTGCCGATGTCGAACTTCAGACCCTTCAGTAACTCGGACGCTTTCACGAAGGCCAAGTCCTTCTAATATGACTTCAGAGGTGGCGGACTCGGGAGCTCATGCTGCCACTCGGACGAAAACTTGGCTGGTGTCGAGAAGCGGATAAAAAAGAACTTTGACTTCCACCTCTTGTGAGAAGTCGGGTATTTGTCTAAGAAATTGAACCCTGTCCTGGAGTTAAAGAAGAAGACTCCGTCCTCCTTCTTCTTCGGATAAAAGAAGAAGTGGAAGACGGCTGGACTCAGAGGGATTTGGTACATCCTAAAGACGAGAGCGACTCCACAGAGGAGTCGGAAGGAGTTGGGTGCTAGTTGGTTGAGAGGAATGTCGAAATAGACGGAGATCTCTCGGAAGAACTCGGGAATCAGGAATCGAAGACCACCTTCCAACTGACCCTAGAAAAATGCCAGGCAGCCGGAAGGGGGAAGGTGTGGTCATTGCTGAGGTTTCGGAACCTTAATCTTGTGGTTGCAAGGTATTTCATACTTCAACCTGATGTCTGATCTAGACTCTTGGGTGAAGGAAGACTCGATGGACTCATACCAGTGACCTATGGACTCGTCAGACGCCATTTCTAAGCTCTAATCTGATCTCTACAAACGAGAATAAAGAGAACAGAAGGATGAGACTTACTTGATGCGCAGAAATGAAGAAGATGGGGAAACAGGGTCACTGTAGCTAGAAGAGAGAAAGCAGAAGCAGCAGTGTAGACGTAGAAGAGGATTGACGATTGTGCAGGCGCCGCATGCCTGCCTCCTCGCCTCGCTTTTATCTGATACCCTAGCCAACCTTAACCGTCTAATCAAGCGGTAGAAAAAAGGCGGGATCTGATAATAGCCGTCTAATGGATTAGATTTCCCAGGAAGATTTTCCCATCATGGTGATGATTCGCTTGTCCCATCGAATGTCACACTGTATTAATGCACGCCTCGGAAAAGACCCCGGCCATGTCGAGTGTGCGCGCGCCGCCATGCTGTGTCATCAACGTGGCTGTGCTTATCTGTCCCTTACGCACGTTAACCAAGGCTGAGTCACTCGTCGATTTTGAAATACGAAGTGCCACCCGATCTGACCCGACTCGGACTCGAGCACAAATCAATCTAGTCAGTCTGACTCATGCTTCCTTCGACTGGACTGACGGGGAGGCTTGTGTTATGGAGGTGATGAATAAGACCTTAGGGATCCAGTCCAGGTTTAACCCAAGTGGATGACTCGGTGCCAGACCAGACTCCCGAGTGAATCTGTCCAAGTCAGTTCTCAAGGATATGTCCGAGTCAGCTCTCGACTCGTGGCTCAAGACCCTTCCTCTAAAGAGCCGAGTCCCTCTCCTTATTGAAATCCACCTAAATAGGAACTCAGTGCCGATACCTCGAAGTCCGAAGTAGTGTCCCAAGTCGAATCCTTACCTGAGCTGAGCCCCCACCCGAGCTTTCTCGCCGAATGATTCCTCTCACAAGCCCGAAGGCTCTCATTCGACTCGGCGCCTTCGCCCGCATCCTCGGCTAGGGTTCACGCTGAATGACCATCATGGTACCCGACTCCATCACTTCCATCATTTCTTCTGACAGTCTCATACTTCGTAATTATGATCGCCGCCCTGACACCCACGTGCAGAATGACCTTACGAGCGTATGTCAACGATGGGACTTTTATCCTGATCATTCCATATCTTTCTGACAAGATCATGTTCAGCGACAAGATATTTCTTTAATTAAGATGGGATGTGATTAGGACCTCTTCCTCTCCCTTATATAAAGACCACTCCCTCTCCATAGACAAGTACGCGTGCGCGTGCGAGCACTAACCTATTTTCCTCTCCTTCTTCCGCTTACTCCCTTCTTTGGCTGACTTAAGCATCGAAGTGGTCGCGCCAGGGCACCCCTGGCCTTCCTTCTCACGATCGCTGTGGTTGCAGGTATCAGAGGCTAGGCGATCCTCCTTCGTCCAATCTTGCTTCACTCTGGTTTGGAGGTTCAGTCGGTGACACGTCCAGGAGTGGATCTCGACAGGAACATAGGTAATGAATTTTTTAGAAGAATAGGAATATGGTTGGTCAGTGGCGCCCGAATCAATCACCCATGTGCTTAAATTTGAAGCATTAGGATAACAAGAGGTAGAAGATATATTTGAAAAACCCAATGAACATGTACCTGCTATAGATGGTGCTTTAAGAGTCCCCAAGAAATTCTTAAACCTCTCGATATCTTCTTTGCTTAATCCGAAATTTGAGTTTTCTTCCTTGCTTGGATGACTATTAGAAACATGTACTTGTCCTCATTCTTTTTCAATTTTGCTAGAGAAATTTCTGTTCATGTTTGGAGGCCTCCCATTTAGTTTCCAAGTTTTCATGGTATGACCTAATTTTTTTACAGTAATTGCACCAAAGAGCTTCCTTTGATTGCTTGAAAAAAAATCTTTGAAAAATTTGTTGGCTTATTGATTTCTTCAAGAGGCTATGAAGTGACAGATTTCATAACAAGGGTTGACCCATTAGAGGCATGATCTTTAAGCATAACACTCCTCCCTTCTTCAGTGCGGATGATGGAGATGGTCTCATTTAGAGACGATACATCCTCTTTTCCTAAGATATGTATCCTTATGCATCAAATTCAACATTAAGGCCAGCAAGAAAATCATAAATGTGTTCCTTTTCAATAAATCACTCAAGGATGACCGAAGCGGTCCCACACTTCATTTTGATGCACTGAGTGATCAAATTCTTGCCATAAGCCTTGCAAGAGGTTGGAGTACTCAGTGATTGTACGAGTTCCATGTTTCGTGGCTGAGATTTTGGTCTTAATCTCATAAATTTGGGTTACATCATGAACTTTGGAATATGTTTGCTTGATGGTATCCCAAATTTCCTTGGTTGTCCCAAGGAACATGCATGTCATTGCTTTCTAGAATCATTGAATGCCACAACCACGACATCACTAATGAATATGTTTCATCCCACATAGCAAACTTGGGATCTTCTGAATCCGGTCATGTCTCGAGTAAATGACTTAACCTACCTCTGCCCTTCAAGGTTATGCGAACAAGTTGTGACCACTTCAAATAATTTTTTCCATTCAATCGATATGCAATTTGAATGTTATGTAAATCACACGTTAAAATGAGGGTTGGTTGATCTGTTGAGGGCATATCCGTGTTGGAGCTATTTTTGGTAGGAAATGAGGGTTGGTTGATCTGTTGAGTGCATATCAGTGTTGAAGCTATTTTTTGGTTGTTTCCGACATGATTGATTAATTGGAACCTCAAAGAAAAGTAAAGAAATAATCGATAATCCCAAGATCAATCCAATTGCTCTGATACCATGTGGGAAAAAAAAATTTCTTATCTTCATTGACAAAATATACACTATTTATATACAAGTATGTCAACTAAAAAGCTAAGGAAAACTACTCTAACCAAGCATATAATCTGGTTACAAATTAATCCCTGCAGACTAGGGATTACAATTCATCCAATCCCATGAAATCAGTGATAAGATCTTAATCCCTGCAAATTAGGGATTACAATTCATCCAATCCCATGAAATCAGTGATAAGATCTTTCCAAATATATATCCAAATCTCAACAATTCAAAAAGGATATTGGTCAACTTTAGATTTAATCATTCTTCAGAATGACACCGTATTAGCATACAAAAGAGCACAAATTTCATGAAGGCCTTTGTGAAAAATGTGATCACTATCTTCTTCCTTACCAACGAAAAAGAAAACAAAGTACCATCAAAAAACAGACTTTTCATCAACATTGTAGGTCATAACAGCAAGGTAGTGACAATTGAACAAACATTGAGGAACTTGACTTTACAATTAAAAAAAATGAAAGTAACTAATAACAAGATGAAGAGATAATCTCCATGCTTACTGGATGATGGAAACTCTTTCTTAACTAGGCTTATGGTTAATGATGGCAATAGGATGCCTATTATGACCAATAGAAACTTATAATTAACACACGGAGGTGTAGGCTATAACATATGGATGCATATCCATTACTCCAGGGGCTAAAAGGATGCCAACTAGATTTATTAAAAAGAAAAATGAAAGGTTTGATGCATTTGAGGGTGACTATAAAGAGAATAAGTTAATCCATCATCTATTGCATACGACATTTTTATTTCCAGTTGCAAAGAGAAAAACAAAACCAGAACCTTTTTTACCTTATAATCCAACATTAGAAAAAGAAACATTGTTTTTATATCATTCAAATAGAACAGAATAGGTTATAACATTTGGCCCAAGCAATCCACTTGAGCAGTTGGATTAAGGTTAATTTGGAATTTCCAAAAGGATATTCCTAATTTCATCCTTTATCCTCAAAAGCATCCCTTTGTTCAGATGACAAATATAAAGACATAAGTTAGCTTAAGTTTAACTAGTAATTACTTAATGACTGAAAAAGGGTAGTGACCAAAACTGAGGCATTGTTGTTCTCGTGTGTCTTTGGACGATACATCTTTACAAGGAAGAACTAAACAACTGAAAAGAAATTGTGGAAACCTGAAATGAATACAACTTCTTTAAACATAAATAACAAAATCCTCAACCACTTGTTTCTTGAAAAGATGGTAAATTAAAAAGATAGATATGTAAGAAAGAGGAAAAGTGAAGAAAAGTGAAGGGGAGGGATAAAAATGAAATTATGCTTTGAGTTGTTTTCTTGAAGGACGTATAGAGAGAATGGATGACTTTTTATTGATCCAATAGGTGTTAGTTAGTTTTCCACCAGGTTATAAATGGATGACTTATGTTGGATCGATGCTCATAATCATCTCTTCAACTATCCAAAATCCCTCTTCATCCATCAAAAAAAAACGAGAAAGATGATACATGATCCATTCATCCAAATCTATCTTTTCGATTTATCATTCAAGGAAACAGACCCTTCATCTAGCAATCTAAAGAATATTTAATAAATAATGAATAAGGAACCCACGATTTAAAACTTGAAAAAGAATCTAAGAAAAACCTTCGGTAAGACCGGTGCTAACTTGTCCTTGTGGTTAGGAAGTTTCTGTTGATCACCCTGTCACATTCACCCATCATGGAATTATATTAGTTGCAAAGTAAGAAGAAAGATACAGAATACCACTAGGATGGAAGAGAAAAAAAAAGAATCATAGTCCACTTAAGATGAAGTAGCAACGAGAACCTCCGAAGGAAATCGCCCTCGTCCACGATCAACGTTGCGGTAAGTCTCAAAACTACTTTCCTGGACATGAATGAGAAAGAAAATGATGTCGAATCCGCGAGTCAATATGCACAATCCCAATCAAAACAAAGCATAGCAGATTACTGTCCTTACCTGCTGGGAGCGATCATCCGCCATGTATCCTGCAGAAGATGACAGATGAGGAATAAAAGACGTCGCATTAAAACCCAGAAACAACACAGTGAAATTAAATATATATATATATAAATATATATAAAAAGAACGCTTGCAATCAACGTCACGGTCCCACAACCCAATTACGGATCTCTCCAGCGCCACAAGCTTCTTTCGAATCAAGGGCCCAGCGGCAAAAACCCGCGTTCCGCAGAGCGTTACAGGGGGCGGAGGGGACGCACGACATCTGGATGGAACAATTAGGGTTTGAATACGAGGGATCTGGCGGGGTGACGCACCGGAAGGGAACCTATTGTGGAGGCCGAGGAGGAAAGCGAGGGGGACGAGCAGCGAGAATACGAACAGTGCGAACACGGCCGCCGCCTGCCCCTTCCACCTCCGCTTCGCCGCCTGCTGCGCTGCGGAAGACACTCCGCCGGAGCCGTACCCTTTCATATCGCTTCACCTCGACCACCCTCTCCCTCGCCTTCTCGTCCCCACTATGAAGGTTGAGTCCGCCGCTCTCCGGCGACTCTGATCAGGAATGTGAGTGCAATCGAATCAAGGAGTGAGTCTCTCACTTGCGCTTTCGCCTTTGTCATCTCGCACCATCTCGATCTCCGTTTTGGTACCGTTTGGTTTCTGTTAAGATTCGGGCCGTCGATTCGTGAAGCCCCACAGAAACAGAGAGGGGGAAGGCGAGAGAAAGTTCGAGAAACAGGCGACGCAGATGAGCGAGGAAGAAATATAAATATATAATCATGATATATTGTTCTTTCCACGTAGGTTAAAATGAAGGGTCGCAACGTGTATTACGACTGTACGTATAATGATTTCATTGTTAGAGTCGAGATTTTTTTTCCCCATAGATCTTTCCTTATTTCATTCGACTTTTTATCGGTTGTGCAATTTTTTATTTTATCCTTCTTAAAAAATTATTTATGTTCGTGTGATAGTCCAAAATAAGGATGGTTTAAATGACAATCGGAGATATTTCACCGAACCACTTAAGCATTTTTTAATAAAAAAATCATGACACCGCCTCATTCTTGCATCATCGGTGAAATCAAAAATCTTAGTTCTTAATAGTGGAATCGATTTAAATCTCTACTTTTATTTCATCAGTCCTCATCCATTTAGTATTCATCGACGCATTCACTAGCTTCGCTTATGTCTCATTGACGAAATCGAGAATGGTAGCTCTCAACGCTTCATTGGCGACCGCATAATCTCCTTCTGAAACAAGGCTTCCATCCCTTCAACTGTATTCGTTCTCCGAAAGAATCAGGTTTGAGTGAGGGTTGACCCAAAACTACAAAATTATAAATATTCAAAATGTTGAAAAATCCATTTAACTTCTCATGTGAAAAAATTGTTTTGATTATATGTTTTCAAAAATTTTAAATAAAATATATATACTTAGTTTAACTTAATTTCATAAAAGTTATGATGATTGAATTGTCTTATGTCATATAGTTAGGTCATTGAGCTTAGTTAAAAAACACATTATCACAGTATCATCATCAACTAAGAATAATGTTTTATAAATAGTTCAATCAATATGATCAATTAGTAGGAGTACTGATTGTCATATTTAGTTTATATTTAAGTTTGTTAATTATATCCAGATGAATTGGCTAAAAGGTATAATTTATTTGGACTTTTATGTCATATTAAATATTTTTTACCATTGAAAAAATTTCTAATAGATTAGTAGTGATCTTCTAAATAGTTTAACTTAGTTTGATGAAAATTATATTATTTGATTGATTATTTACAAAGTTTGAATGTTTTATTTGTATACTGCAAGAAATGTAAACATCTACATCAATAGCTGCAAAAAAAAACTAAGAATGATTTATTATATATAGAGCAAAAGTTACATTGGATAAGTAAATTAGGTCATTTTATAGAATTATTTTATCAAACTTCTTCAAAGGATAAAGGGAAGAGAATGAGGCATTTAGGAGTGAATCTTCATAAAAAAAACACAATAGCATTATAAGCAATAACCCCTTGTATATCTCCTTAGCATATCGAAAATTCCACTTAGGGGATTACTAGTTAATATATTTGAGAATTGAAATTCAGAAGGGAAAATTTTTAAATGTTGCAATATGGTTGTGCCCTTCACAGCCAAAGACGTAGCACTATTATTCGGAATTTCAAATAGAGACGTGCATATAAATATGCATTCCAATAATGTTACTTCTAAAGAATTGTATAAAAGATATTTTACAAGGAAAAAGCTAAATGATCCAGATTGAAATAGCTAATGAAGGAATATTATCTCCGCATGGAATCATATAAGAATATTAGATCGTTTTGTAAATTTTATATTTATATATTCTTTCTTCTGTTTTATTTGCTTCTTCTATTTATAAGTTACTTATAAGAATTATAGATATTATCGATGATATCGACAACTTAGAAAATTATAATTTGGTTGAGACAATATATAATTATATGACGCCTCAACTCTTGATATTTGGAGAAGCGTTCGCTACAAAGACATGTAGTCATATCGTCGTGCTGCCTTATATGAAGAGATTTGCAGTCTACTTGTTGTAAGTATTGAATATGTAGTTATTTGATTGCATAACATCCAATGATTTATTTATGGCATAGACTTGATTTCCTGAGTATGTCCCTATTCAATGGTCAAGCAGCGTCATATGATCGAGAATAATCAAGTGGATGTCTACTTATTCTTATATTAATAAAGTAAGGGCTAAGTTAGAAGGGTTGTCACCTCTCCATGTAAACATAAGGTGAATTTGAAATAATGCTACAATCCTATTATCTATGTAAAGGTTTGTTAATTAAGTATCAATTGTTACTGATTATTCAGAATATTATTGATATTCTCCTTATTCCCGAGGAAGTCCATTTACTTGACACCCCCTCGCCACTCAAATAACACCACAATAGGGTGACACATCCACTGTATAAATTGATACAGTCTCACTGGAGGTAGCTGGATGTTCATTTTATATTGTAAAGGAACAACCAATTGAAATCCTTACCTGCCAGAATAATGAATTAGCGATATTAAATAAAGAATTAATTATCATTCTGGAAAGAGAAGGATTATCTTATCCAACAAGACAACTTGTAGAACATCCTCCTCCTGAAGATTCATCGACCAATTTAATGAGAAGAGGAAGCAACAGAAGTCACTATGACCACAGGGACACTCCTAAAGATACACATGCATGGGTAGCAATGGTTCTGAGTACAAAGAGGACTAGGAGACAACTTAAGGAGGCTGAGGGGTTAAAAATTCTCAAAAGCAAGGGCAAAATTTTGAAATGCAAGAATGCAATACTATATTAGTCACCAATGAGATTAATGAAAAAGAGTAGGCCAAAAAAAATAAAGAAGGGACAAATCACTTAACACAATGAGGTTGGATGTTATTAAAGTAAGTAGAGAATTATATAGTAATTCTTAAATATTAATTACAATCCTATTGATATGAGTTTCTTTTATGGGTGTTAAATACATTGAGTTGTTCTTATTTACGGTATCTTAAAGATAAATTTAAAGAAACCAAAAAGAAAAAATGAGAAGCAGATATGAACTACCTCATATCACTACTTCAGAAGTTGAGATGACTTATTTATAACTTTGTATGAGAGAAAGGCTACTCCGCATTGACAAGAAATATCTTCTTTACATGTATCTTAGGCACCATTTTTATGGACGGAAAGTAATCGACACATACATTTCAATACTTTTTAGGGAAGTATTCTCATCTAGTAGGTCATACCAAAAATCCAATTATTGCTCAACCAAATTTAAAAAAAATATTTTATATGATAACTTATTAATTTGTTTATGATATTACACTAAGTATGAATATATCTTGAAATTTATAGTCATCATGGGAGCACTTATGGGATACTATTTTGTTACACATTATTAAAATAAATTCGGTTGATTGTGAAGTTAGGTATATTTTTATACCAATGAATATTAATAGTGCTCATTATCGTTTATTGGCCATGGACATCGATATGAAAATATTCTAACATTATGATTCGATGTTCTACAACAAAATATATGATGACCATTTTGTAGAGCTGGTTAATAATGATTCTTTAAAATATTCTTTATTGCACTATGACACATAATTAAATTTTAATAATTTATGGTCATCTAATTGTGTGTGACAAGTATCTAGATTGAAATTTTTTCAGTAGTAAAGTAAGACAAATGCTCGATGGTCTATAGGATTATCTGCCTTTTGATGATTAAGCCTTTATTAAAATTGATTGTCTCCAACAAATAATATCGTAAGTAAATTTACTACATTATGAATTGCCTAATTTATATTACCATTTAACTAAGCTGTTGAAAATTTTGAAATTGCAGCAATGATTGCGCCGTCTTTGTAATGCAATATTGTTGACATTTGTTATATGATATGAAGATGGATTTTACGCAAAAGGACATTCATACATTTAGCGTAGAAGTTGAGGTCTCAATCCTAAAAGACAAGTTTAGTAGATTCGAACTAGAATAAGTGAATCATCAATCTTGTTGGTGATGATATTTAGTATGTTTGTATCTCTTGCATATCAAATGATGTAGATCGAACTAGAATAAGTGAATCATCAATCTTGTTGGTGACGATGTTTAGTATGCTTGTATCTCTTGCATATCAAATGATGTAGTATGGTTATGTTGTAAAAGGATACTTCTTATACCTATTTGGTATGTAACTATTTGAGTCTAAGTTAGTGTTAGTACTGATTGTTAATGTTATTGGTGTAAATTGCTATTTGGTGTGATAAATGTTGTATAAAATATCGTCATTATCAAATTGTTAATGTGGTTGTTGTTGTCTACATAATTGAGATTGTGGTTTACTGCTAACTGTTGCTTTTCTAAATTATTGAGCTCTTTTTTTTGTTGTTGTAAAACTCAATAAAACTGTTGTCGTTGTTATGTTTTTATTGGTTGACATGTGTAAATTAATGTTGTTTATAGTATGTGATATGACGGAAGTCTGCAGTTGCGGCGTGGCCCGCAAGATCTCGAATGATGTTGAGCTATTAGTCAAAATCAAGGAGAATTAGACACATCTCGAAGGATAGTAAGTTGGCAACCTCAGCCTCTAATCTAGAGGCCCCGACCTCGACCTCAAACTTTGAGTCATGATCTCAGCCTCAAGCCTTAGATCCTGACCTTGGCCTTAACCCTTGGGTCCCAACCTCGACCTCTACTTGGTCTTATACCCCACCCTCATCTGAGCCTTGGACACCGACCTCAACATCTACTCAATCTCGGACACTGATTTCATCCCAACCTCAAGTCTCTTTCGTCCACTTCCAGGTTAAACCCATAAGGTCGATTCACCTACAAGACCATGAAACTCTAAGGTTGTTTCTCTCGAAAAGTAAGGAAACTATCCCAAAATATATGGAAAATGATTAGTGCATATCTCATAATAAACCACAAATGAATACCTATGTTTTGGAGAATGGACAAATTGATAACTCTAAAAAATCACCCATACCCATGGACATAGGTATGCATATACAAAATTTTAATTTTTTTCAAGCCCTTAATCTCCTTCCTCTCATAAAATCCTAACTTGAGCGTCGGAGTGGCTTGTCAGGACCCAACCCTAGTGCCATTCTAACTCTTTTTTGGAGTATTTTTCAAATCTCTGTTGGTGTATGGAGCACCAGATAATCAAACCTTAGTTTTAATAATAGCAAAAGGTTCAAGTTAAGTGTGTGATGTTTACTAAGGAGATAATCTAAGTGTACAGGTAGCATAGGAAAGTCCTAGTTGAGACTAGACAGTGGAAGTTCTAGTGGATACTCGACAGTGGAAGTCCTAGTGAAGACTAGACAGTGGAAGTTCTGACTAGAGGCTAGGTAGACCTTGTTGGTGCAGTCTTGCCCTAAGTATCATTGAATTTTAATGTTTGGCTAAAATGAATTTAAGTTAGGCAATATTGGTGATCTAACTTGTGTGAATTGAGTTCACAGGAAAGTCTAGGATTGAAGACTTGGCAAATGGTGAAGTCCCAGAGGCGCGACCTCTTGGCAAAGGAAGAATTAGCATGACGAAGCTAAGGGAAACATCTCAAGCAAGTGCAAGGATGGACACGAGGCTTGTGGAATATGTTTGAAGGCTTGAGTCAAGGCTAAGGGATGAAGAAGGAAGCTGAAAGGAGATTTTTTAGCTTCACCAGTTGACTGACACTACCATCAGTCGACTGATGTCTTGATCAGAAACACACAAAGACTTTGGTCGAGTGAAATTCACTAACCAGTCGACTGGTGGAGGTTTCAGTCGACTACTAGATGAACATTGGGCTAATAGCTGGAGAATTAAACGCTATCTACAAGAGCCGTTGAAGCCCATCAGTCGACTGATCCCTGAGTCAGTCGATTGATATCGAAAAAATTATAAAAATACAAATTAAAAATTAGAGACGTAAGTGTTTACACTTTCTCTTCTTGGCACGAACTCCAATCTCTGTAATCTCTTAAAATTCTTCCTTAAACTTCACTACTCAATCTGTAAAAGGAAGAGTGTTTGTAAAGGTTTCTCCGCCTTCAAAGAGTGCTTTGAGAAGGAGAAGTTTTCATAGTGGAACGGTCGCAGTGTGTGTGTGGATCCTTGAATTAGTCACCTCGTAGAGGTGGATACTGATGTCGGTGTTTTGGGATGTTTTTATTTATTTACTTTTCCCTTATTTGTTGTCATTCACACCCATCAAAATTAATTATTTATTTATTATCAAACCCCTTATTATCGCTAACGTAATATAGAGAGGTCCGGGTCGTCTCTCTTAGACTCAATGACAGGAAGTTCTATCCTAGACTTATGGTGCGGGGTTTTATTATTGACTTAATTTATTCCTATTTACACACTATACATACAACAACGTTATAAATACTAGAAAATGTTCATTATTCAATTCATGGCCATCACAACAATCAATCATCTAACATACAATTATTCAACAACTTATTTCATTTACAATAGTGATTAACTTATTCCATGAATTTTATTCATACAACTCAACATACAACATACATCATATTACATAATTCCATTTATACAACATACAACTACTCAAACATGCATCCTACAATGACTATATAACATACACATACATCCTATACATACATTACATAACAACAATATTCATTATACAACGTCATACAACATGAGTTCTACACATACAACATCCTACAACATAACTCAACTAACATAAAACATATACAATCAACAACATAAATTCTACATCATGGATCATACAACAACATACAATATCATACAACATGAATCCATATACAAACACATGAACAACTAGGTTACAATAGCATACAACATAAAATGTTTTATTCATAAACATTAATCAAACAACATATCATACATCAACCACAAGAATAACCCAAACAACCTCATACAACAACTACACAACCTGTTAGAATTAGTGTTAGCAATTAGGATTAAGCTCGAAGTTAGGGTTAGAATTAGGAATTAGGTTTAACAATTAGAGTTAATGTTAGAATTAGAATTAGGGTTAGAATTATAACACAATTAGGGTTAGGATTAGAAATTGCAACATATTTACAGTGTATCACAGGAGGGTTTTGATTAACAGAATTAACAACTAACAAAACTAAAGGAAACAACAAAACTAAGTTAGCTAGGGTTAGGGTTAGGATCCTCCCCTTTCGGTTCGGAATAGAGGAGAACAGGGTGTTGGGATCGAGGCGTTCGCTAGAGGGGGGTGAATAGCGTCTTTCAATTTTTCTTTACGAGTTTGTTAGCGGAAGCAAAGAGATAATGATAAAGCACAAAGAAACAAACGCTAATCCGGTTCGATTTACTTGGTATTCACCTCAACGAGGTGACTAATCCAAGGATCCACACACGCAGCCGACGATTTCACTATGAAAACAATCTCCTTCTCGAATCACACTTCGAAGGTGGAGAAACCTTCACAACAGGACGTCTTCCTCGTACAAGATTTGTAGTGAAGTATGAGAGGAAGAGAAGAGTTTTTACAGTGTAAAAGAGTAGTAAAGAAGATGAAAGAATCTGATTGTTTTGCTCTGCGACGTTGACCGCTCTTGTTATAAATTTCAGTGCACCAGTCGACTGCTCCTAGGGCCAGTCGATTGATGGGCTTCAACGACAATTAAATATGCATTTAATTCGCTAGTTGTCGTTCAACGGTAGTCTACCAGTCGACTGCTCCAAGGCCAGTAGACTGGTCCCAGTTGACTGTTCACTCGACTGATCTTTCTGTTCTTGACTGTGTGTTCTTCGGATCAACCTCAATCGACTGCTGACAGGGCCAGTCGACTGCCTAAGCTGAAAACTCACTTTTCCAGCTTCTTCTTCATCCCTTAGCCTTGACACAAGTCTTCAAACGCCTTCCACAAGCATCGTGCACTTCCTTGCACTTGCTTGACACGTTTCCCTCGACTTTGTCGTGCTAAGACTTCTCTTGCCAAGAGGCCTCGCCTTCGGGACTTCACCTTTGCCAAGAGGCCGCGCCTCCAGGACTTCACCTTTGCCAAGAGGCCACGCCTCCGGGACTTCACTAAATGCCAAGATTTCATTCCTGGACTTTCCTGTGAACTCAAGTCACACATGTTAGATCAACAAGCATTACCTAACTTAACCTGATTTAGTCAAACATTAAAATTCAAATCACTTGGAGAAAATTGCCCCAACACAGGGAAGCAGCGGAGGTGGATGGTTGGTTCCAATCGGCACAGAACAGCAAGGCTCAGCACCCTCGGTTAATGCCACACCAAGATGGGAGTGAGTCGCACCAGGGCAAAGCACCCTAGGTGGAGCATGAACAGAGAACCACGGATCGAAATGCATCCTTCGCCCAATGTCCAGCTGCAACCAGCAAACAGAACATCAGAAGAAGAAATCACAACCCCTTACCTTGCTTTCTCCAGTGAATGAGGATGATTGAAGCCAAGCACGAGCGTCTCCTAATACCTCCGAACCACATCGGTGAAGGGCAACTTGTGCTAGGGATCTGCGGAGGTGAAGCGCCAGGGAAGAAGCTGGAGAACCACCCACAACCTCCTCTCTGGGCTGAATACCATCGTGCACCGGTGGCTGGAGAACCACCCACAACCTCCGTTCCGCGACGACGGGGACTGGGATCTAAACGCCTCCGAACCACTTCAACGTAGATCCTGTGAAGGCGTCGGTGAAAGTCAACTGACGATGCTGTTACCACTGCTTTGTATCAACAGGAAGAAGAAGATGGAGATGGGGTGATTGCGCGGAGCTCGGTGAAGAAGGGAAAATCGCGCGAGGGAGAAGCTAAACCTAGGACCGAGCTGCTTGGCATTGAACCAGCGTTACCCTTTTAATAGTGTCCTTGAACCGGCGCTATGCTGAACCGGACTGAAATCAATGAATTGAACTAGGATTTGATTCGGCCGGAATTGATTAAGCTCAATGTGATTGAGCTGAGCTTGGGTTTTAGTTGAGCTAATTTTATTTGGTTGAGTCTGAATTAAACTTTGGGTTGAGCTAACCAACTTTAAATGATTGAATTTGATCTTGAACCGCACTCGAGTTGAACTAGCAGCTCAAACCAAACTAATTTTGAATCTAATCGAGCCAAATTAAATCCGAATTGACCCGGACTCGAATCAAAATTGCAATTGAGCCATTCCTTTCATTCTAATTCCTACAAAATTAAAGATCACAAAATTAATATCAATAATTATAAAAAATTCATGAAAAAATAGAATGAAGGCATAATTTCATCTAAGATAAAAATCAAGCTCAACAACCCAATTATTGCATGAAATATAATCAAAAATTTCTCAATCTAATCCTAATTTACCCGGTAAAAATGCCAGTTGAATGAGAGATGAAGCGGGAAAGAGCTGTGATACGTCCTACCAATCTCTGCACATCTTTGATATTTCGGGGAGAAGCCATGTCTTGAACCGCTCGGACTTTTACTAGGTTGGCTTCAATTCCTCGCTCAGTGACTATATATCCCAAGAAACATCCACTCTTTACACCGAATAGGCATTTATTGGGATTTAACTTCAAGCCATACTGTCGGAGCGTATTGAATGTTTCCTCGATGTCTGAAGTGAGTTGGTCAGCTCGGAGGGATTTAATAAGAATGTCGTCCACATATACCTCCACATTGCGTCCGAGCTGTTGCTTAAAAACTCTATCCATAAGTCGCTGATATGTGGCGCCAGCATTCTTCAACCCAAAAGGCATGACAGTGTAGCAGAAAGTCCCGTCAGCAGTAATGAAACTGACCTTATCTTGGTCTTCCTGAGCAAGTGGGATCTGATGATATCCTTGATATGCATCCATCATACAGATAAGTTCATATCCCGCGGTGGAGTCAACTAACTGATCTATCTTAGGCAGAGGATAGCAGTCCTTTGGGCAAGCCTTATTGAGATCCTAAAAATCGATGTAAACTCTCCATTTACCACCAGGTTTGGTATCAGAACTACATTAGCGAGCCAAGTCAGAAATTGTATTTCCTTGATTTGCCCGGCTTTCAGTAACTTATTTATTTCTTCTCTAATGATCTTGTCTTGATCAGCTGAGAAATGTCGCCTCTTTTGTTTGACAAGTCGGACTCCAGGAGTTAGATTGAGCTTATGCTCCATCACTGTTGGGGGTACGCCAACAATCTCTGACGGTGACCAGGCAAAGATATCTCGGTTTTGTGTCAAACAGGCCATCAGTTGCTCTTGTAATTCTGGCGATAGGTCAGCTGCTATATAAGTGACTTGGTCAGGCTTCCCCGATACTATTCGGGCTGGTATCTTTTCCTGGTTGGGTCGTGGGAGTGACGTATCTTACACCGAATTTACCTCGGCATTCTGCTTCCTTCTTACTGCCCGAAGATCAGTCTGTACCATATCTATATAGCACTTGCGGGCTATATTCTAATCTCCCCCAACAGACCCGACCTGATCATGTACCGAAAATTTTAATTTCTGGTGATAGGTGGATACCATCGTACCAAAAGAGCTTAGCGCCGGTCGCCCCAAGATAACGTTGTAAGCAGATGGAGCTTCTACCACCGTGAAGAGAGTACTTCGGGTTCTACGAAGAGGCTCCTACCCCAAAGACAATGGAAGCCGTATCTGTCCAAGAGATCGGATCTCATGCCCAGAGAAGCCAAAGAGGGAGGTCGCCATGGGATGTAATTCATCCCCGTCAATTTACATGCGGTCAAAGGCATCTTTGTATAAGACGTTGACCGAGCTACCCGTATCCACGAATACCTGGGCTACATCATAGTTAGCAATGGTAGCCCTGATGACCAGAGCATCATCATGGGGAGTTGCAACTCCTTCCAGATCTTGAGGTCCGAAGTAAATAGCTGGGCTTGGCTCGATGCTCCGGTTGGTGCCGATACTATAAGTCTCAAGTCGGCGCCCATGAGCCTTCCTAGCCCTATTAGAATCTATATCCGTGGGACCACCGGCTATCATACTTATTTCCCCGCGATGTGCAACGTTATCTTGATTTTCTCGATGATCTCGGCTGGCCTCCGGTGGGGGCTCCTGACGAGGCATGTGTTCCTGTCTATTGCCCTTTGGGGCCAGCAACATGTCGGCACTAGGAGGAGATCGGCGCTCCCTTTCTTGCCTAGGTTGAGGATCGAGGTCGGCTCGTCTTGGCTCAGCTCGGCGTCGTTGATCACCTCTTATGCCTCGCGCTTCTATCATACGTCTCCCAATTATTGGCGGGGTCATCTCTCGCTGCTGTCGTTCTCTGATGACTCGGTTGATTTCTTGAGCCAGGTGCCGACAATCTTATGTACTATGCCCACTGGACCGATGATACGTGCAGAAGCGAGCTGGCTGTCCTGGCCGGGCTACAGCTCTGGGCCCAGTCTGCATAGGAAGGTCGTCAGCAATCTGCATGACTCGTTCATTTCGGCGCACAGGAGCATTCTGAAGAGGTCGGGTTGGCACTTCCCTTCGTGGAGGAGGCGGCGCTGGTCTTTTCTCAGCAGACGGGGCTGATACAGGATCATTTCTCTGAGCCAGCTGGGTTTCTTCCAAGTGTATGTATTTAGTAGCTCACTCCATTAATTTCTGGTAGCTGGTCGGCGGCTTTTTCATGAGGGACCGAAAGAAATCGTCTTCCAGCAATCCTTGGGTGAAAGCACTTGTTAGAACGTCTGACGGGGTCGACGGTACCTCCCACACAACTCGGTTAAAACGGTGACGATACTCTCGCAAAGTCTCCCGAGGTTTCTGTTTCATAGAAAATAGATTTAGCGGGGTCTTCTGATGCTTTCGGCTACTGGTGAACTGGTGCAAGAAGACCTCTTTGAAGTCTTTGAAGGACCGGATGGTGGAGGTCGGCAGCTTATTGAACCACCATTGGGCCGACCGTGAAAGGGTATTGAGGAAGACACGACATTTGATTCCATCTGTGTATCGGTGTAACAAGGAGGCGTTCTCAAAGCGGCACAAGTGGTCCTCGGGGTCAGCTGACCCATCATATTCCCCCACCTGTGGAGGTCAAAAATTTTGAGGTAGCTCCTGCTCCAAGATTTCTGGTACGAAAGGTGTCTCGGGCAGGTCAGCCGCGCAGTCTGCTGGGGCTTTTCCCTTACGAGCATCTCAGGTTACTTCTTCAGCTTGAAACCCACTAGAATCCTCTTCCAAAGGCCTCATATCCCTGTTGGTAGAGCCTGCGTGCGTCGACACTTCCTCAATAGGTGAGGGTCGTTGCCCCCCTTTTGGGGCCTGCACCGTCGATATCGCAGTTGGTTGAGTCGGGGCGTTTGATGTGAACTGCAAGTATACGTTTGTCGTCAAGTAATAAAAAGATATCGAACGATAGGGACTGTGTATTAGCTATAGTGATGTCACTGAGATAGTTATCTAGACACAGAGAGAAACGGAGTGGTCGAGGATTTGGTATTTGGATGTGGTAGAGAAAGAGAGAGATTGGCTTGGGACTTATGAGTGAGATGCATAAGTTTAGGATTTCTGAGTTACATCCATGCTAGGTGATATCCCTAATTCATGTTTGTTCCCTTACTCTCAATGTTTACCACCTTGTGAGGATTCTAACCAAGACACTAACTCGACCTCGTCAGGCTTTGTCGGAGTTAAAACATGATACTCTAACGCTACGATGACTAGTTCGGGACGATACCTAGATAACCTGGTGTAATGGCTCTCCCGCTGTCACCGGGCGCCCCAGCGTATACTACTGGTACACTACTCTCTGTCACCGAGCACCCGATTAAAGGCTCCTTTCCTAGTCATCAATAGCCGCTAGCTATCCCCTAAGGGAGTTTACCACCATGTAAAGGTCACTTCGGAAGGTCCGATTAAAGGTTAACCTTCTGTCACAAGGCACCCCGGTCATACAATCCTAAGATCCCCTTATACAGCGATCTACTCTTCATAATCATATACATGTGCTCACACAAACATTTCATCAAACATGTTCAAGGCACATAACACATGAAACAAAGGTAAACATCTCATTGAATAGGGAAAATGACATAATTTAGTTCATACATCACCATCGTTACATAGATGTTTATCCTAGACCCTAAACTGAAAGATGTACTCCATTACTAGAGGATTACAAAGAGAATACAAGAAGTAAAGCATCATCCACAAGAAGGGAGAAAACTTATCTATAAGCACAAGCATCTCTTGTAGATCTTCTTGCTCCGGTGTAAGATGGACTGGTGGAGAGGAGTTGGTGATGGCGGATCGGT